>NC_142801.1:18724276-18991776 GCF_049724085.1 Artemia sp. Qi Xiang Cuo
CAATGACAATATGCAGAATAACCAGTTTTTCTTTTCTGAAAACCAGTTTCCCTAGTTGTTAAAAGTCTAGATTAGGGGCTATTAAGAAGGAAACATTTTAAGAAAACAATCATAATATGCAGAATAATTGTAGCTAACACATTTTGACTGGAGCTTCACTATACTTCACCACCACCCCCCCCCCCCCCCCTACTTTGCAAATTAAATATAAATTTTTTTTTGCGGAAAGTAAGGAGCTACATTAAAACTTAAAACGAACAGAAATTATTCCGTAACGCTAAAGTTCTTTTAGTACGTTTTAAAAAGATTTTGATTCTAATTAAGAGGCACTTGTGTTTCAGCAATCGTTCTTGAAGAATGGGGATAAAACGTTAAACTTCAGCTTAAAGAATGCGGTATAGAAGAGGGGACAACCCCCCTCATATGCAGAATAATTTCTGTTCGTTTCGAGTCTTAATGCTGCTCCTTCATTACAGTAGAAAAAACGTGTTTTTTATTTAATTTCTGAACGTTTTTCAAATATTCCCATGAAATCCACCTCCCCCTCCATGGAAAATCTCCCCATGAACAATTCCTCCCTGGAAAGTTCCTCTATCGTAAAATACCTCCTCCGGATATTGCCCCTGAACAATTCCCCCTAGAAAATTTCTTGCAGCGATTATGCCTGAAAAATACTCCCTAGCATACTTTCATTTGAAAAAAAAACTTGTTTTTATTTAATTTCTGGTCGTTTTTCAGGTCATGGCGGAATTTCCCTGTGTGGGAATTTTTTCCCGGCCCCCCCCCCCCCCCCCCCCCCAATGGAATATTTTCCGTCGAAAAATTCCCCATGGAGAACTTTTCCTGGTGATAATTCCCCTATGAAGATTTTTTCCGTGGAAATCGCTCCCTACTTACAGGTCTTTGCGACAAACTGTTTGATTACTTACATTTCGTTGCCACGAGTTGTTTGATATATAGCACAAATCATGGTACTTATGTATTATTCAGTACACATCCGAGAAGTTTTTCTCTCTTAGATGTATAAAAACCGGTTTTATCTATCTGTATTAAGAGACAATTAGCTTATGCGTAGTGGGAAACAAGTGATGGGTGATGGAATACATTGGACTTATATAATTCGGGCGTTATTTTTGCACATTAGGGGAGGGGGTGGGTGTAAAGTATTTGGACAGCGTAACGTTAGAAAACAATTCTTACTTCATAATATGCAGAATAATTGTAGCTAACACATTAGGCATGCAGACCCGCTATACTTTATCCCACCCTCTATATATGGGCTGTATATATCAAATATATAGCCCAAATTTGTTTCTAAAGTATTATATTTTTACCATATTTCAGTATATTTCATTAGGATTAACCTAGCTTGACTTCTTGAGTTTGTACTGAATAATACGCAAGTACCCAAATTGTATATTTATCATGCATTTCGCTTCCCATCACTCTTGTTTTTTCGGTTCTTGTTTCGTCACAGTTGATTCAATAAACTGGTTACACGGTTTAAACAAGAGAATGCATGGGAAATATATAATTTGGGCAATCTATTTGCACATTAGGGAGCTCGGGGTAAGGTATAGTGGAGCTGCAGTCAAAATGCGTCGGCTGCAATTATTTTGTGTATTATGAAGTAAGTATTGTTTTCTTTAATATGTTTCCTTCTCAATAGCCCCTAATCTAGACCTTTAACCCCTCGTTATATTTAGTGGTTTAAGTGTGTGAATTTTGCGTTTTTTTTCTATTTTGAAAAGACTAAACCTCAGCTTTTCCATTATTGATGTTTATTTTAGGTGATTACTGCTGGCAAACCCTTCCAAGGAACTCAGATAGGAGGATCTCACATGCTTGCCGGTAAACAAATCGTTCAAACTGGTCAAACCGGTAAGTCCTATGTTTTCGTCGTTGCAATAACGACAGCCTAGTCAAAGAGCGATTCTCGTTTTTTTGTAACAGATAGATTGTTGAAAACCGCTGCCCAGGAATGTAATATTATGGAGAAAAGTATCTAACTGAAATTAATGCAAAAAAAAAAATGTAACTCGAAAGTCATAGGTTTTATCCTGAACATTGTTTTAATATAACAAAAGTCGTGGATATCTAGAATTTTGGTATTTCATCTCTAACGTGAAGGTTCACTTTTTAAAAGTTTACAGTGGAGGTGCTCACATGCCTCTACTTGGTGGACGTCTTAGAACGCCACGAGTACCTCATAGTTCCGCCACGCTTGGTACAGTTTTCGCCCCACTTGGCACACTTTGCACCGCTTGGCTCGCGCCACCTGGTATACGTGATGTCTGGCGGTGGCGCCTTCTTGGTTTACATTTAAAGCTTTGAAGAAGCGAAGAATATTTCCTATAAATAAGAGTTCTTAAAAAAGCTAGACTATGGACTAATTGTCTCTTGTATTATGAACCTTTTTGCACAAACACCAGAAAAGAGAGGATGAATCCCCCCTCCCAGAAAGCACATAGATTGGTTTTTAGTTTTTGATTTTTCACCCACCTTTCCTTTTTACTTTGATACCCACTACACACAAAAACTGCATTGTTGTGTTCAGAATCTTTTTAATTAATTTAAATTGAATATATGTATGATATAATATTTACATATTCAATACATATTTGTATATCATATGTTCAATTTAATGAAAGATTTAGTATATACATATATATATATATATATATATATATATATATATATATATATATATATATATATATATATATATATATATATATATATATATATATATATATATATATATATATATATGTATATATATATATATATATTCGTCTCCCCCACGCGAAATTAATTCCTTTTTACATATCTGAACAAACCTTTAAGGAAAATGGAATGTCACCGAATCGAAGAGAATGACAAACAATTTTTGTTATAGCATGATTCATGGGGTTGAAATAGATATCCAGTCCTGAAACTGATAATCGAGAAACCGTTTTCCGTATAAACTATTTTCTGATTTTCATCATTGGGGAAAGCTGCACAGGCAGTAATGCCGATATATGAAGAAAAATATTCTCCCTCTTCGTATCCTTTTGTGTGACATAGGATCCCTTTTTGATAAACATGTCTCTTGACGCAGAAAATGTTTTGTCGATATCTCTAGAATGGCATTAACAAAAGATCTGCTCAATATGGAAATTCTCTACCAGAAATCATCGTTCCCACCGAGGGTGCAGACATGAGGTGGGCAAAGATTTTTCTTTTAGGTGGTAAAAAAAACCCAGAAAATATCTCTTTTGATATATGTTTTTTCCCCTTTTGAATATAGGTGGGAAAGCTTCCACTTTTGCACCACCTAGGTGGTTGTTTTGCGTTTTAAGACTCCAATCGCGATAGAGAATTACTTACAATTGGCTTGACTGATACCTTTGGACTATATTACTACTATTTGTAATGGTGTTTGTAAAGTTAAACCCATCAAAGCGGAATCTAAGTTAAACTCAACCATAGCAAAACTCAATCTACAGGCAAATTTAACTCACGCAAAATTCAACTTAGAAAAGTAAACTCGGGAAAATTTATGGAGACAATGGGTCACGGTGATAACTCGCCATGAATGATTGATGGAGCTAGCATTGGAGTTAGAGAAAGGTTATTGGCGAACTTCGGGTTATAGGGGGATTTTTGTGCCGTTTGAATGGTGACGATAAAATCAACGACGTAGAAGACATTGACAACGATTATGGCTGTCATGATGATCACTATACTAAATAAAAAACGATGGTTAAAACGTCAGTGATAACGACGATATATTCAAGAACGGTGGCAAAGATGGTAATACCAATAAAGACTTGATGACGATGATATTGACTATGATATGGAGTTTCATTTTTTTTTATCATTGTTATTAATTTTGTCATCAAAATCTTCAATATTATTCCCGGAATCATCTATGTCGTTGTTTCCTTAAAAATTGCTGGAGTCCTCGTCTGCATCATTATCATGAGAAATAACACTTTTATCGCTGGGGGGAGGGGGGGTAACCTGGCGATTCTTATGGTTTTATAGCTCGGGAAATTTGAAAACTGCAAAAAAAGAAAACTGTTCGCGAAAACTGCTAAAAAGTAAATTTGATTTCAGAGGAGGGGGTGGGGGTGTCGCTCCTTATATCTACTACTGGTTTTGCCTCGGCTTATTTTATGGGGCGTAATTTTAAATACATGGTTGTCAAGTACTATATACCTGGATGTAAATAGAAGTAGAAAGATATTGTCTACCAGATATTAAGGTTCGTTCCAAGGGAGGAGGTGAAAGGGTTTTGTGTGGCGTATCCCCTATGAAAAGTCGGATTTTTCTGACTCCGCCAAAAATTTTTGTTCCGTTAAATAAAGACCACGAAAATATTGACAGGTCATCTACAAAAATCTGGAACTTGGTCGGTAAAAGCAGCAGTTTTGCCGACTCCTCTCGTGATTTTACATGGTGCCACAATTTTCCATTTGGTTACATAAAGAGTATAAAAGTAGTGATATGACATATACCAAAATCTCAATCTCGGTCGGTAAATGCAGCGGTTTTACACACTCTTAAAGTGATTTTACGTATCGTATTCAAAACAGACATTATGCTAATTATTGATAAAAAAACAGTCGGTAAAAATGACCAGCCAGTCGGTAAAATTACTCACCGACTCTCTGGTAACTACGAACCTCTGGTAATTTCCACCACTAGTTACGTATTGTTACTGCTGGGACAGCACATCTTTCCATTCAAAAGATTTTGAGGAGGGAGGATTTGAAGCAGGATTGGAGGTATAAAGTCCCGTACCGAAGCAATGACAGGTGTGCACAGCACCTTTGACTTTAACGTTAAGTAGATGATTTTTAACGGTGAATAATTTTCGGGAATAGAACAATGGTAAAACACCTGAAAGCTCGTAAAAAATATAGTTTTTTTTCCTTATCCCCACTTTCCATGGATCCCAAATACATGCTTAATTCAAGAAGCGTTGTCTTTGCGATAAAATGTTTTCCATTCATTGTGATTTTCCCCATGAGCTCTAAGGTTACTAGGGAAATATACTTGGAGGGAAGGAAATAACAAACGAGAAAACGGGAACATCATTCCCGTCTACTCTCAGAATAGGATTAGTTACCAGCAGCTGCTTCTGGCAAGGAATTTTTCATTTAAAATTAATTGAAGAATATGGCTCTAATAGTATAATTAATAATAACTGATATTCTAGGGTTAATAATTTATTTCAAGGTTTAAAAAGTAAAATGGGGTGCAAATAACGCCGAAAGGAAAATTCAATTTAGTTTTTTTAATAGTCTTTAACCAGCCACGATATAAATAACTTTTAGTGTCCAGTTTTAATTCTCATATAGTTCAGTATTTAATGAAAGACCTCCAAATGCAGTTACGAAGCTAACATATAACCTTTTGAAAATTTTGATTTGATTTCCCGATCAAGGTATCTCAGTGAGACAAATAACTTCACATAATCCACTCCGTTTTGGAAATGGCACTCAAGGGCAGTTTTCGATGCTATATAGCAATTAAACAATACGCTTTTAATGCCGATTTAAAAGAAGTATGTAATTAGCTTGAGCCCTTTTTCCTGTCTACTGCCATCTATTCCAGTGGCGTCAATTTTTTTCGTTGAAAAACGCCTGTTTTGTATTTTCATTGGAAAAATTGAAAAAAAAAAATTTGCTCTCATTCTTATACATTGAAAAATACTTTTTGCCCCCCCCCCCCAATAAATTTACGTGAATATGCGACACTGATCTGTTCTATATCACAGGGAACTGTGAATCTCCGGTAATGTTTTTGACTTTGGAACTTTCAATGGTATATTTTTTATTTTCTGATTCGACGCCATGTTTGAGGGGTTTTATGCTCTTACAGACTTTCTGAAAATTTGTTTTCATAATTACAAATTGTTCTACAATTGAATATGGATGAAAGTTGCCATTTCCAAAACAGTGTTAATTTGGGAAATTTTTGCTGGCTTGGCAGTTAGTTTAAAAATGTTTTTTTAAAGCGTGATCTTTACTGGAAATGACAAAACATAATATCATCTCTTGATTCGTGTAATTTATTCTCGCAATTGGAAAGCTTAGCAAAACGTAGCCTGGAATAATTATACAAGTACGGTATGTTCGCCGTTTTCATTTTCTTTTTTTTGTGTTAATTTACAGGTGAAAAGGTTAAACAAAACTTAAATCGAGAAAAACCTTAAAGTTCATTTTGTGAATTTTTTGAAAGGAATGCGTTTATATTTTTACACGGTTCTAATTGCTATAATTAAGCATAAAAAATGATTATTTGAATAAGAAGTCTACAGAAATTCTAAAAACGTAGTATTTCAGCTTGGGCGTGGGGGTGACCCCGCTGCATATTTCTCTAGGGGGAGGAGGCTCAGCACATACTTCTGTTAATAAATTGTTATGTTTTCATCAATTTTTTTATATTTCATTATGATTAACCTAACTTAACTTCTTCAGTGTTTTGGGAATATTTAACAAGTACCCCTATATGGTACTTCTTCTTTAACATTTTCACGTTAAATCTTCTTAATTTTTCAACGTTTGTTTCAAATCAAAGGCTTTGTCACTAGTAAATTAATAGTGGAGGGATGTGCTCAGGACTATGTTTAGCTGCTGAAGAGTACTTTTACTCAACGAAATAAACTAATTTGTTATTTTATTTTCAGTAAATGATTGGAATCAGTTCAGAGGTGCAACATATATTCCTACGTCAGGTCAAGGTCAGACTTTGGTTATTAGTCAACTTGGTCAACTGGGTACAGTACTTAGTTCATCGCAGGCTAATATACTTACAGCTAACCAAAGTACAACGAAAAACGGTGACCAAAAAGTGAGTTTTTTTATTGTTTGCATTTTTGGCAATTAAAAGAACATCTCCTTTGTCCCTGAGGACAGGGGGTTAGAGCCTTGGTGTCCCTGGTTATTTTGTTTGAAACGGGGTCAGTGACCTGACACTGCTCAGCCAGAGTCAACCCAGCTCTGAATGGGTACCTGGAGAAACCTGGGGAAGGTAAACAGGAAGGTTTGCGAAAGCACGGGATTGCCTGCCTCCAACCTTCCATTGCACTTTCTGACTGAAGGGCTATGAAACAGAGATCAGCACCGTCACTAGGGACTGTAAAATCCAGTGTCCTATTCTTTACATTTACCATACTTTACCGTAATACCTAGCCAATCATGAAAAATTGTACTGTATCTGAAGCCATTTTTTTTACAAATTATTAATGAAATCCAAATCGAGTTGGTTTCTCATCATCACAGGAGATTATGCCCTATTTTGTCTTACGACTGAGGGTTTGAGCTGTTTTCCCAGAATTTTTTATTGTGCTAGGAGGGGGATAACGGGACCTAATTTTGTGTTTGGAGAAACATGGCAAAATATTCGTTCTCTGCCTCTCACAAAAGAGCATTCTTAGTTACGCCTGTTGTCCAACTGGCATATAAGCATTGTTTTAATTTTTTAAATCCTCTTTATTGAAAGACAATATGTATAAAAATAGCTTCATTAAAATCAAATAACAAAGCAATTGCATCCAATTAAGTGATTTTAATCCGGATACCATATCCCACAAAAAGAAAATAAACAGGCACTACAAATAGCCTAGGTGACGTCAGGATGATCATACAACTTCAAACATATGGGCAACGGAATTTACCAATGTAATCTCATTCTCATTGTCCGATAACAGAAGACGGTCACACAGAGAAACATGGGTAGCTAGATGGAATTGATCAGACATTGACAAACGAAAATCAGCCCATACCTTAGTAAAGTTGACACAACGAGACAGTTTTATCCAGAAAACATAGCATTTGTCGTTGTTACGCCTAAAGGACATTTTTGAACTCCTCAAATAATTTCCAAAAACCATATGCTGAGCTGCTCTCAAAGGGAGGAATCAGCTGGACAATGTATATTCACCTAAACATTAGTCCTCTTGATCGATTTTACCCTGATGATTCTGCCTTTGACACTGGTGGTTCTAGTGTCGCTTGCACCTGGGGCAAAATCTTGATTATCCCCCCCCCCCTTGTCTCCCAAAAACTGTCAGGCCAAATTTTAACAAAACTTCATTTAAAATCTGATCATTGTTGTGTTATATGGGAAAAGCTATGGGGAAAAAGAAAATTTTGGATTCATTTTGCTTATACTTGCTGCCAACTTTGCCCTCTACTTTATTTTAATATAAATAAAATTTAGAAATTACAAAGGATTATAAATGTAAGACTGTATATTTGTAACTTTTCGCCCCTAAAATTTTTGCGCCCGGGGCAAGGGTCTCCTCTTGTTCCTCTCCCCTAAAACCACTCATGCCCTTTGAAGACAGTTTAGTAACAGTTTTTAGCAGTTATCTTAGAAGTGAAAAAATGTCAGGTACGACCTTCAGGCTTAACAGTGACGATATGTGACAGGAAGTTGACATACCCCACAAATAATGTGGCTGTAAAAAAAAGGAAAAAAAAATTAACCATTAAAACATAATGCCTAAATAAGTCTACTAAGTCTTTAATTAAAAAAATGAAAATAACATAAGACTTCTCGTCAGCTCAAAACCTCTTCAGCTCGTACATCTCTTCGGAATTTGTTGATATTGGATCAGTATGCATAAAATAAAACTCAGCTGATCAATTACTAAACTGGTGGAGTTAATGTTTCCTGTGAGATACATAGTGGACTCAGAGCATGGTGAATATGAGCGTAAATAAGCAAATGTTCTCTCGGAAAAACCCAAGTTAACCGAATTTATTCTCAAAAATAAGGTGATGCAACGTTATCTTGCGGGCGGGACAACGGGTTTACCGGATAAATACGAACACGCTCTCTGCAGAACAAAGTATAATCACCTACGGAACAAGTACTGACAAAACCTATCCTCTCCACACAAAAAGTGACCCTTTGTATACCTATGCGAACCTGGCAACTAAATAGCGTAGTTACACAATTCAATACAACTTTCCCGGTCACTCGTCGCCTGAATCACACTCTAGCATAATTTATTGGCTGGGAGCAAAGTACTTTGCCTCGGAGCGATTAAGTAGTACAACATTTTGCGTCTAGAGGCGCTGAGGTACGCGGGGTCACTTTTGGAGAGTTTTGTCAGTACTTGTTCCGTAGGTGATTATACTTTGCTGCAGAATTACATAGAATATCAGTAGCGGAAGCGTCACAAATGTGGCAAGTAGCCATTACAACCATTTCATCTGTGTAACTCACATTTTTATTCACGAAGACCCTAGATGGGAACCAAATCCGTTAGTAATAAGGAGAACTAAGGTTCGCATAATAGTGCATTACCTGTCCTAGTATTTCCGCTTTATTATACCTTTAATCAAAATAAAAAAAAGAAGAAAAGAGCAGAATAAAAACATACCTAATTTCCCATAGGTCCATTCTACAAGGGCAATAGTTCAAAAAAGAAAAGATGAGGACTATGAACCCAGGGCCCTATCCAGGATTTTTGTTCGGGGGAGGGGAGATTTAAGAAACGCATCAAAAATATGTTGGTATGCAATTTTGAGTACTTAACTGTTATAGTGATCCCACTCAAGTTCTTCATCCATTGACGCAATGTAGAACCGTTTTTTTTAGCTAGTTTATTTAAGCTTAGCGTTTCTATAATCTTCAGATAAGCTTAGACAAGTGACACAATAGACGGGAAATCTATAATTTGTGACTATATATTTGCACATTAGGGGGTGAGAGTAAAGTATTTAGACAGTGTGAACTGTGAACTTAGAAAACAATTCTTACTTCATAATATGCAGAATAGTTGTACCTAGCACATTTTGCATGAACACCCACTATACTTTACTCTCCCCTCCCCTCCTAATGTGCAAATGTCTAGCCCAAATTTGTTTCTCCATTCTTATCTTTTATATTGCAACCCCCCCCCCCCCTCCCCCATGGATACGTCCTTGAATGGACCCTTACAACGAAAACCATTCTTCTATAACAAAGGTTTCATTATAAATGTACAACATAATTCCAGGTTAACGGCGAAATTTCATCGCCGTAACCATAGACTCATTTAGGGGGAAAATTTGAAGTGAGTTGGAATCACAAAGATAAGAAAGCTTTATATCTTCTTTGGTATTCACTTACAGCTCGTGAATTAAGGCCTTCAGTTTCATATTGCAGTTATCAAATCTTGACTATTTTGCTCAGTTCTGTTTTTCATTTTCGTTTCCACATTTTTCGCCATTGTTGTCATTCCACATTTCGTTTCCGCATTTTTTTTTTTTGCCAGTATTGTCACGTGCTGACACGAAATTATATAGTGTGCCGCCCCTTAGAGTAGTACCATAGAGATAGAAGAAAAGAATAGAGCCCAGATTCTGCAAAATTTCACGATGAGATTTTCATGGATTTACTTTGTATATTTATAATGAAACGTTTATTATGAAAGAATGGTATAAATGACTTTGAATATTATATTATGATTATTATTGTTATGACTATATATGACTATGAATATTATATATAATATTATTATTATGACTATAATTATGAATAAATGGTATAATAAAATATGGTATAAATCTAGCAGGAATTTAGCCTATACTCCTTTTTCCATCTCTAAGGGTAGTATGCATCCTGTCTACCTTGCTGAATAGATTATAAACTCATATAAAAGAGCTAGCTAAGTTTTTTTCCTTGTCCTCTCCCAATGAACCTTATTAATAACAATTTTGGCCTTCTATGATTTATTCCCTTTCTACGATTCTCTCAAGAATGGCATATAAAAAGCTAGACTTCAAAAAGATAGTAAAAGTGCTTCCCTTGGGCAAGGGAAATAACGAATCCGGAGGAAAAGGCGTCAGGTCTTTTTGAATAATTCAGAGAGGAAGAATAGGTCATGTTTCACATCAAAATGGGGAGACAAGAGGCTCCATCCTTTCTTTTAGTTTTCTGACACTCGTATTTCTGTTTCTTTTCGATGGCATATTGTAGTTATGATGGATGGATGACATTTAATCTCAAATGTATGAGTGAAAACGTTGGAAAATGATATATATATATATATATATATATATATATATATATATATATATATATATATATATATATATATATATATATATATATATATATATATATATAAATAGCAGCTTGAAGGGGGGGGAGGAGAGGAAAGAGTTTCTAATAGGAATATTTGATGGGTGACTTAGGCTTAATGTTTCTACCCATTCCAACCTATTTATTCCAAAATGTTGTTAAGTGGTGTTCGTGGAGTAGTAGTGGTGTAGCTGGATGGGTTTGGGGGATACAGACCCCCTTCCTTGGAATGTGAAATATATACAGTTCTGCTTAATTAACGACGATAAAGAGATTATTTCCATAGTTAGACTTACACGCGTATGTAGGAGCGAGGAACTTCCTGCAGGTGCCCCAAAATGTTAGAATTTTGAAAAATTCCCTTATATTTTCTGACAAAAACATTACTTGCGTTATTTGAAGTTTGATACCCCCTCCCCATTCCCCCAAGAAAAATATCTGAGACAATTTTTCTGACTTAATTTGTCAGACATGGTATTAACATGCTTAACTGTATGTACGTAGAAATATGGATGTCAATTCATGAAAATTAGGGGGGGGGGTAATTTTTTAGTTTTTTTTAAATTGTAGATAAAAATGCAAAAACATCATTTTCAGTGAAAATTACACAAAAAGTTTAGTTCTCAAAATCTCGGGGGCTACAACGTTTTCAGCGGAAATTAAAAAATAAGATTATCTCCCAAAATCTAGGGGGGCTAACAACTCGTTTAAAATACCTACAACAAAAAGAATAAAAGGAAACATTTCAACATTGTGACTCTGTTTACCATGAGCTAAGTTTGCTACTCTTTTTCTGTACAAAAAAGTATAATGTGTGTTATTTATAATAAAGCGAAGTTACATCTTCTAATCAATTAACCGGGACTAATTGCCACCACCCTCCGAACCTTTCTATTAATGATAGAATCCACAACCACGTGTATGTTCTTTTTCCAACACATCTGACTGACAATTAATAGAAAGAATGTATGAACATATGATATCTGTCAGCTACGTCTTAAAAGTGACGAACCTGAATTTTTATAATTTGTACATGTTTGTTTTTATCATGTACGTCTTTCATATTTTTCGAATTTCAATTAGGTGCTTCAAAATATTTTTCGGATATGTCTGCTGCCACTTTTTTGCACACTGGCCTAATCCCGTTGGTTTGTTCTGGTATTTAAAAGTGTCGCTCTTGCAATTTCTACGCCCCCTTTCAAAATGATCTCCCTTGAAAATAGAACTCTGGTTATATCTCCAATGAACAAGTATAAGATTTAATCCAGTCAGGAAGCATGTGCCCGTGCCAAAATGTTTCCAAAAATGTTTCTTTGCCGATCCAGAACTATTTCAATGATACCAAGGATTATTTTATAATTTCATGTTACTACTATTATTTTTATTAAATTGAATTCAGTTTTAAAATATTTTAAATAAATAATTCAATATTACCACGAGGGGGTGCCAACTTTCGAACATCATTTACACCGGTGTTGCATGCCGCGTGTGGCGTAAGTGTGCCAATCGTGGGGAACTGGACCAAGCTCTGCAGGGATTGTGTCGCATATGGCAGAAACCGTCAAGCGTAGGTGGAGCCTCGGTAAACTTGGCACTCCTAGATGTACACCCGGTGGCGGAAAGTGGGTGAACCCTCGTATCATCATCATAACTATTTGATTTCAGTTATTTATTAATATCATTATTTAATTATATCTTAATGGATACCGAGGTACCAAAAATATGTTTACCCCTTTTCTTTTCTCTTTTATGCGTATTTGTCGTTTTACAATCGACATAAGTTTTGACTAAGAAAATTACTCAGAATCAGCCCTAGTCATGTCCCTTAAGCGAGGAAACAAATTAGGTACCTGACTTGACACCAATTAGAATTGCTTGCACCCTATTGTCGGAGGGTTCGGGAAGTCTATGCTTTTCAAAGATTTGAAATTAATTATTTGTTTGCAATTAATTATTTAGAAATATTTATATTCCTAAATTTGTACTCATTTTAGTTTTCGGCACGCTATGCAGGAACATTTGCATAAAAATATAGATGAAAATTATAAGGTGATTTTTTCCCCTGGAAAAGAAATACCCAGTTGTCATTTGGGAGATGAAGATTATGTGGCCAGGTTTTTACTGGTCAAAAATTCGTAGATTTTGTACCAAATTGGATAAAACTAGCGAAAATTGATTAAATGGGTTTTTATTCAACTTTTGCCCCAGCCGATAACAAAAACCGGCTCCATAGCTCTCCCTCCTTTTAAAGAAAAGTATAAAATAATAATTATAAATAATCAACTTATAATTTCCATTCAATTTTCTTAAGCCTCATTTTATTGCCATACCGTCTGATCTGGGTCATACTTAGGGGGTGGAGGACACGGAGCCCAATTTTCCCCATAATGGTTAATTTTTCCAAACTGCAGGACATTTCTTATTCAAACTGTCAAATACAGTTTGCCTCCCCCTAAAATCCCTGTGTACATGCATGTGCCAAATGCTGTAAATTTGTTTCAATATTACGCCGTCTTGAGACTACGCACTGGCTCGCTATCTTGCTCTCTTTTAATTATCTTTTTTTGTTCTCTTGTGTTAATCGTTTTATGCTTTATTTATGTTTCTCTTTTATTTGTTTATATCCCGCTCTCTTTAGATACCGCCACCTAGGTCATCTCCCGTGGAATCCCCCACTATGTGTGATTGTTTTTCAAATTCTCACCCAGTCTAACCCAAGCTCCTTGTAAGCTTTCTAGTAAGTTCAATCTATTTTAAGCATATGATGTTTGAATGTGCTGGGAATATTTCCAAGCCACCTCAGCCGGTCTTTCATGATACCCACACTAAGCGGGATTGAAACTCGAGAGATGGTAGACACGACTTGTTGGCTGCGGTAATCCACATGGGGATATGTGACACAGGAAATCGGGTTTACATCACATCCCATATACAAAGCCAGTTCTATCGATTGGTTCAGACCGTGCTTGTTACCACTGCTATGTTTAAGTTATTGCTCACAAAGAAAAATTGGTACTGGTGCATTAAATGGGCCTTTCTAAAAAGTCAAGTTTGGTTAATGCTAATGAAATAAAATAAAACAGGATGAATATATAATAGTTTAGAAACAAATTTGGGCTGTATTTTCGCACATTAGGGGCGAGAGGGGGAGGGGGTAAAGCATAGCATATATTAAATACGTCACCTCGCCTCACCTCGGTACCTCCCCCCCCCCAAAAAAAAAACCAAAAACAACTTGTTAAATATCGTAAACTTAATTAAAACTACTCTGTATTCCATTACTTAACAGCGGTCTCTTTGAAAATAAATGGTCTCTGGCGGGGTTCATCAGTCATTGCATGACTGGTTTCCTTGCATAGTATATAAAAGTGACCATCTAATGCTCTAGTACTGAAAAACTAAATGCGAAAAAGGGAGTGTAAGAGAAAATGAGGGAAAATAAAATACTCAAAAAGAGTCATCCTCTGGCTCTATTAAATGGGATACATTTAATTATAAGAAAAAAAAGTATGTTATGCAGGGTGAGACAAAAGTTACTTTTCCCAAAGGCGGCAACGGGAGGAGTTGCGAGACTACGATCCGCCCAAAATTTCAGGTATTCACTATGTCCCCATAATTTTCTATGATTTTCATATGCATTTTTTTTTTCTGGTTCTTGACAAATTCCCCCTCCCCCGCCTAAAATGAAGTCTCTTGTGATTACCTGCTCAAAGGTACCTGAACATTTTAATTAAGTAAGCGTTTTAGCAAGTAAGAATTAAGTAAGCGTATTAAGTAAAAATTTAATCTTTTTGTCCTCAGGAGAAAAGATGACAGCATTACTTGTAGACCGACAGGAGTCGTGAGGTATAGTGCAGCTCAGGCTATATACTAGATTTTTGGGAATATGGCCTGACCAAGGACGTATCAAGGATTTTTTTACGGTGGAGGGGGGTATTTTCGGGGTGATTACAAAAGATTAACAAAGCGCATGAAAAACTTGTTTGTACACCTTTTAAGTTGGACAAGGTGGTTTTAGGGAAGTGAGGGAGCACTTGCCCCTGGCACAGAAATTTTAGTGGGTATTAAATACTAAATAAATAATGTAATGGTTATAATCTTCGTAATTTTTGAAATTTTATTTTTATTAAAATAAAGTAGAGGGCGCAGTTGGCAGTAAGTATAAGCAAATTTAATCCGAAATTTTCATTTTCCCCATATCTTCGTCACCATTCCTAACGATATAGTTTATATAAGATAATAGATCATTTTGCAGAGGCTAAGTAAGAGCAGTCAAGTTTAAATAAATGGAAAATTCTGTTAATAAATGAAAGTTTTGTTAAAATTTGGCCTAAAATTTTTGGAAGGCATGGGGTGTGGGGAATCAAGATTTCTGCCTCGGGCGCAATAGAGGCCAGAACCGCCACTGAACCGGTAACATCTCCCCGGATATAGCCTTGGGCCCGACTATGAAAACTTCATTGTAGACACCACTGATACTGCAACTCTGCTAGTAGGGGGTCTGGAGACTTAGGCTGTAGAGAGGACTTTGGCTGGAAAAGGGCCAAGTGTAGGCGAACTCTATGAAAATAATGGCCGTTGGAAAACCTTTAAAAGTAAGAAACTGTTTGGGGAACGGAGCGGAAGACGGTGTTCCTTAGCGCGTGCGTGGTTACGGTGTAATTAAATTGTATATTAAGTGAAAAAAGTAATACAAACTTGAATTGTCAAATAATCCTGTTGTTGATTAGAGCATAAGTTTACGCTCTAGAAAGATCCTGCACAGGGCCCCTTTTAAGCTTGGGTCATTTTGGCCACTGCAGCTAAAGGTTTGGGCCCTTTTAGCTGCAGTCAAGTACAGAATGTTTTTTCCTAGCCTGTTCATCTATTTATGTATGTTGTTTTCTTTCCCAGCCATATTTGCAAGTTGTGAACAGCATCAATCAGAAAGGGTCAATCGTGCCTGTTTCAGTATCAAATGGTGTTGGTGTCAATGTAGGCGTTCCTGCTCAGCTCAAGAGTGTTAACCAAGGGGAAAACTCTATGACATCCCAACCACAAGTTGGTACAGCCCAAACACCGCCCACAATGGTAACTGGACAAACTCCGCTTATAAGTCCCTTACAGGTCATTTTGTGGTTTTTTTTTTTTTACTTAAAATGAAAGAAAAGTAAAAAAAGGGTAAAATTTAAATCAAAACACCGAACTTTTTAATGTCTTAACGCCAGTAAAAAGTTTTACGTTTTGTATTTTCTCTTCGTTTTAAACATAAATGGAAATGTAATGTGATCTAGTAAATTATTTAGGTAATTTCTCGGGTAATTATAGGTAACGTTTGCGTCAGTGTGTTTAACATCCTTTTTATGTCATCGCGGTTCACAAAACCGTCAACCTATTAGATTATTAGACTTTTAAAAGATTTCTTGGGGGGAGGGGACTAAATTTGTAAGAAGGGAATAAAGTAGTTAATACGTTCGTTCTGAAAATTATTTTGTTCTCCAAATCCTGTGTAACTGCTTTGAAATCTGTTTTGATTTTGAAGGGATAGAAAAAATGCCCGTTTCGATCACACCCCCTCCTCTTATTTGCTATCATGGTAATTGCCTAAAATGGTACATACTATAAAATAGTATTGCGACTAAATATATCTTATTTTCTGAAGGGAATATGATACCCTGGTATAAGATTCAAAGGGGCGGAAAACAGGATAATGCTTCAGATTTCCTTGGACTACATTGTTATAAATATATTTTTAGTAGATTATGGCCTGAAAAAATCAACCTTGAAGAAAAAAAATTAGAATTTAAGTGATTTTAGAGCAAACTTTCCTATAATAAACAACATCTTATTAAATTCAAGAACAAATAAAACAAAGTCAAATCTATCTTGTAATCCTTAGTACATGGGCGTAGGCAGCATTAGGCAGCATATTGTCTAGGGGGGGGGCAGTCGATATTTTGACGGAGTTTTATCAACTGCTTTTTCCAAACCATCTGCTTTTTCAGCCATATCTAATGTGAATTTGAAGGTTTAGGGGGGGCAGCTTCCCCCTGCCTCCTCCCTCCCTACGCCCATGCCTTAGTACTTGTTATTGTTGATTTGGGTCCCTTTTTGACCCTGAAGTCCTTGCGACAGCCTTATGACTTGTTATAAAACTAATCGTATATTTTGAAAGTTTTTGGCAAGTGATGAAATGTTTCCACCATAAGGACAGCTAGAACTATGTTTAAGAATTCACTTAAATGTCTACGTGCTGATCATCAGTACTTAGAAAATGCAAAAAATAACGATTAATTCAAGTCGTGTTTAGGGTTTGTTTTAGGGGGGGGGGATAAAAAAAATTTGGAAAACATAACAAAAATTTCTCTATATGGATTTTGGCTCCTCTTTTGAGCCGTAAAAAAATCTTGGGGTGGGAGGGGGTCCAACCTGGTAACCCTCCCGCTGGATACGGCCTTGAAATGGTTAACATTAAGTCTTTCATATAAAAGTTGGACATTCTGAAACAGTAAACTGTTAATAAAGGTAGGATATGATTTGAAATTATTAATGTCAAATTATAATTAAATTGGTATGTTAAAATTAGAAATGTCAATAGTAGCTTCTTATCTATAAGTAGCTTCTTATCTTCTGATCTATAAGCTTAATAGATCTTGCCCTAGAAAAATTAAAAACCCAATTTCTATTGTATATATTATAAGACTGAACCCATCAGATAAAAAACACTGCCGTGAACTGTTAAGGGTGGATCTCAGAAGACAACTATCATCGAATATAGCTAATTCCTTGTTATTGTCTTTATCCCAAAATGACTCATATCAACAAATTCAGCCCTATTTCAGTTCTCTCTGCGGGTATCGTACGAAAGATTTACGGATTTTTACTTTTAACGGGGGGGGGGGGGCAGCCACGCACGCAGAAAACTTTCAGGGGAGGGGATCCAGAATGAAAAAACTTGGTGATTTGAAGAAGTCCCCTGAAAGTCAGGAAATTTTAGGGTTGGGGGGATCCTTAATCCCCCCCTGCGTACGTCCCTGGGCACACCTTAACTGTTTCGAATTCAAACTACACATGATTTTGATTTTGGGGGTTAATATTCACGAGTGCAAAGATGTTGAATATTATGACATAGATGGCATTTGATTTTAACGGGATGTGGGCACTTAAAAAATAGCCAACATAACCATCAATCTTTTGCGAACTGCTTTTGGAATAGAATAATCAGCTGAGATGCTGATGGTAATTGGCCGCTTCAGATCTGGGATTTGACCCTGTTATATTTTTTGCTTGGGTGCCATCGACGAAAAGTGTCACACTAACCATCAAGAGCCGATTGATGCCTCGAGAGTCGAGACACGAAATTAAAGTTGACAATCATGCAATTGGAGCCAAAACAATCGAAAATTATCTGAGCAATTGAGTTGATTGGATGGTGTACTGTCAAACCAACTATGGCAGTCATTTGAATGTTGTGATGCTTCAGTCGTAACTGAAAATGACCAATATTTCTAATCAACTCATATATTTTGAAAGAATTGCAATCTTCCATTGAAATTTAACATACTAATCCCATTGAAACATACTAAAATCACATCTACTTCTTCAGTGGCATAGCATGTGTGTCGCTCAAGGCGGATTCAGAAAGAACTGCATCTTTTCCCTGTTATATAAATAAGCCAGAATCGCACGCTCGAAATTATTTTTGATGTATAAATAAGAAAATTTAATTAAACATTGATTAATTAAGTTGTTCATGAATCGACGCACTGTAAACTGGTTTCTGTCGCTAGTTTCTTTCTCCTTAGCGTGAGAAAAGAGAAATGACAGAATAGATGGGAAATATATAGTTTGGGCTATATATTTGCACATTGGGGGGGGGGGTAAATTATTTGGACAGTGTGAAGCCAGAAAACAATTCTTACTTCATAATATGCAGAACAATAGTAGTTAACACATTTTGCATGCAGAACCGCTGTACTTTATCACCCCTCCACCCCCCCCCCCCCTTAATATGCAAATATATAGCCCAAATTTGTATCTGAAGTATTATATTTTTATCATACTTAGGTATATTTTATAAGGATTAACCTAACCTCACTTTTTGGGTGGTAATGGGTATATCATACAAGTGCTGAATTTGGTATAGGTCTACGAATAATGGATATTCAGAAGGAGACGTGCTAGAACAAAAAGAGATACACGGTTAGATCGCTAATATATTGATTGTTATTATTTTGTTTTTCATTTTTATAAACTCGTTTAATTTCCAAAGATGAGACGGTCCAGCACTATTATTATCTGGAATTTTGTAATGCAAATAATTATAAATAATTAATTGTCTTTAATGATAATTGGCATCTGGACCTCACACTGAGACAAGTTACTAAAGACGTTATTTAAAAAAATATATGTATTTAAATATCGATTAAAAGTACACGAAGAAACTCAAAACGATTTAGATTACTTATGTGAGGCATGTGCATGATTGCGATACATGCATAGATTTATTACTTGACTAGATACCTACAGATAAAGATTTGAAGCAGTCTAACCTCCACCAGTCATTTAACAAAATCGCCACCCAAGAACCACCAGTTGTTTAACAAGAAGGGTGGAATCGATCAGTAGTCAGACCTAACGATATGTTTTTTCTCCTATGTCAACACTGTTTCAAACAACTGAATAGAAAGCCCTCCTACTAACCAGCTGTAAATAAATCTAGATTATTGCTAAAAAAAAATAATGAATTGTATAAAACGCAGGTTTTCCTAAAATATATTTTTCTTTTAATGCATATAGGCAGGGCAGTATCCAGAATTTTTTTTTTGGGGGGGGGGCATTTTTATTTGGGGGGAGGGGTGCAAAAAACTTTACAAATCACAGCAAAAATTTCTTCACATGTATTTTTGTCACTTTTTTACGAGTCGGAGAAAAATTTTAGGGTTGGTTCAAACCCGGTAACCTCCTCCTGCGGATACGCCTCTGCGTTATAAAACATGTGACAATTAAATTATGGTATCACAAGTAGCAGTTTCTAACTACTTTTATCATGGAGAAAAGGAGAAAACGTATTTTAAATATAATAGAAACTTCCGAGGGTTGCCGATTTCCGGAAATCACGTACGCCTGGTGGCGCGTGTCAAGCGCGGCGAAAATGTGCCAAGCTGTGTGGGACTTTGCCATGGGTGAAAAAACTGTGCCACATGTGGTAGAACTATGCGGCCCACGTGCTGCGACCCAAAGGGGGTGGAAAGTTGGTAACCCCTCAGAAACCCTACAACTTGGGAACCAAATACGACAAAGAAAAACTAATTGAAATAGTCTATGAGATGAACTGAGCTAAAGAGGGTGCGACATAAATCTCAGCTTAACAAACATTTTACTAGACGGTTTTTGAATTACCGTACCCAAAGCCTCCAAAATTTTTCAGGGGTGATGGGGGACAATTCTAAAAACAAGTATTTTTGGCCAGAAGAAACCGTATTTTCTGAATATTTTACTTTTTACATATTTTTATTTTGTAGGAGGGGGTAAATTCCCATGATTGCTAAATGTAAAACAGTTCTTTATTTCAAAATTTGGAAACAGACTTAATAGTTCTACCGGTGGTGTCAACTCACGAAAATGTTAGAGAGGTGCAAAGTGTGTTTTTCAAAATCTAAGTAGGGGCAATTTTGTTGTCTTTTTCGATTTCTCCAATGAAATACATAACAAGGGCATTTTTTAACGTAAATACAAAAACAGGTATTTTCAAAAATCTTTGGCAAATGCCCCCTTCGTCAATTGGTGCCCCTGAATTCTGCCACTTAGGAAATACCAAACCATTCATGGTAACGAGTGGTACGTAAAGAAACCGAAAATAGAAATCTAAAGTCAAAAAGGTGGAATTTCGATAACAATGTATCAAAATAACGTATTTTTATGTTGATTCCAAACATGTAAAATTTGTTTTACTTATCAAAAGTTATTAGCATTAGAACATTTACATAATTAAAAAAAAAAATGTAGAAAACGCTCCGAAAAGAGAAGAAATTATACCTTAAAATTCAGCATTGCCGAGAGCCCTAGAGGGGAAGCTTCAACCCTCAGTATACGAAAATATGAATTCTTAAGTTTTCTTTTAGAGAAAGATGGCCATGCATGCGTATTCTGATGTTCGTGCCTCAGTTGTGTGTGTGTGTGTGGGGGGGGGGGGGGGGGTTGGAATGATCGTTTCGAATCAATGGTCATAAAAATCAGTGAAGTGCTCATTCATATAGAAATTGAAAGCTAATGACCAATACCATTTCCAACTAAAAATAGAGACCCCGCCACATTCAAGTGTCATTTTATGCCACAAACAACAAATATGGTCCAAATATTGGTAAAAGTCAATCGAACAAAAATTTTGATGTAGCATTCGGTTTAGAAATATTGGAAATGTTTTTCTAGTATCCCAGTTTCAGAGGCCATATTACCTCGCGGGTGCATTTTTTTACTTAACATATATGCAAATTATGCAAAATAAACAATTTTTGTAGAACGTTTATGCAATAGTACTAAGGGTTCAGCAGTATCACACTACTGTGCAACAAATATTAAGGGGGTATTCTTTTTTTAGTACTTTTCTTCTTTTTTTTTCTTTTCTCTCTTTTTTCTAACAAATAATTACCTTTAACACATAATGTGAAAAGCTTAACCTGTAGTTCTTCTTGTCTAATTTTTTATTTATTTATTTTTTCATAGAAATTATTGCATATTTATTGCTGCTGTTTTATCTTTTTTGTGGGGAGGGGTTGCCTTTTCTTTCCTCTTTTTTTTGTACTGTCAGTGTACAATTTTTGAATTTAACGTGTTTTCAGGTCTATCATATTATTATTACATATTATTACTGTATGGGCTAAATGTATCCAAAAGGGAGAAAAAAACCCAGATGACGAGAGACGAAACCTGGGAACCCAGATTGTTGCAAACAGAATATTTGGGTTGAAAAGCATAGGAGCTCAAGTGCTGGTTATGTCATGAAAAGGCGGTGGGAATAGCACCGCCTGTCTTTTTTTCACTTTCTTTTTTGCCACGGCAATAGTGAATTATATACTAATAAAAGAAAACGGATTGTAGTAGTAAACAATAGAAATTTACTGACAGGAAAAAGAAATATAAATTGGAATAGACTATTTTTTAAAGAGGGGGCTGCAAAAGAGCGAAAAGGATTTTAATTTTTTTTAGTGTTTTTTTATATTTACAATTTGTTTACGTATCTTTTCCGTTATACTGTACCACTATTTACGGTTCAGTATTTGTTCGTTGCTCGTTGGAGTCTGTTTGTTTTTTATTATAATTAATGGGCAAGTAATTGCATAATTTTGACTATGTATTTTCACATTAAGGGGTGGGGTAGTTAAAGTAAAGGGAAGCACTTTTAGGGATGATATAAGGATTCCTTGAAATACTTACTTATATCCTTCCTAAAAGCGTTTCACTTTGTTTGACCTAATGTGCAAATATATAGCCTAAATTATATATTTCCCATGCATACCTAAAAAGTTAAAAACGTATGAAGTCTAAAAACTTCCATATGTTTTCCAAAAAAGTAATGTCTTGCAACAGCTCCAGGAAATAATTCCTTACATTAGTAGTAACTCAACTTTTTCGTTTAAAGTTAATGCTTATACATCGATATATTTCATTTTCTACTTTTTGTTTGCTATCCTGTTCTTCCCTTCATGGCACAAACGGAACCTTAATTTTTTCCTGCATGCTAAATAGGAATAGATAGTCTTATTAAGTTATTTGAAAAAAAAAAAAAAAGTTTGCCACCCTTGCGTGTTCATAATCTGATAAGTCCATAGGTAGTTAGATATAGGGTCAAAGATATCCCTTTTAAGAGAGGTTCAGTTGGGGTCATTTAACAAAAAAGAAACATTAATAAGATAATCCCTATTAGAAGGCGGAAAAAAGTAGAGCCTTAGTAATAACAAAGCGAGAAGTAGTGTGAGCCATTCAGAAGCCAAATCGATCAAATTCTTAGGGTTTTACGGCTCGTGGGTTTCAACAGCTCTTATGGTTTGAGTGTCAATGATTTCTATTGAACCTCAACTTCGTGCATCGTCAGTATATTCTCTAAAAAAAGATTAAAACCAAAAAATTGAAAAAAAACAAAAAAAAAACATTGCTAAATATTTTTGTTTGAAACCAATTTGACTTAGTCTATTGACTAAGTCTACGCTAAAATGTGCTTAAATGCTGTTAAACACATTAGAAAACATACATGTAAAAAAGAAAGAAACTATTGGGCAATAGTCCCATAAAATGTTTGGTGCGTTAAAAATTAAACTCCCCCCAGTGCAACTTCTTTGTGTAAAAACTGTAACCCTGATCGAACTTTGTCAGTGTATCATTAACGGACAAAGGGATAAATAGGGTAGGCTACTATTTCTGATGCCTAGTTATTATGTAGCTTGTCTTTTAATTTCGGTAATTAAGCTTCTTATTGATAAAAAATACTTCAGTTATTTATGTATACATTTGCGAATAGTTTAATCCATAAATGATGAGTACAATCTTTTATTTTTAGTATTTACCTCAGCAGTTCAACTTAGGTCAAGGATTTACTTGGGCCACTGGGCCAAATGGAATACAGCAGCCTATATTGTCACACAATCCGCCTATATATATTCGAAGTGGTACTCAAGCGGATGGCAGTGGCGGCATGATTTTTGCTGCTCCAGCTCAACAGCAAATGCAGCCTCAGCAACAAGGTATTTATTACAATACCTTTTATTTTGTTACATCTATTTTTAATTATGTATAGAGGATAAGAGGTATGAAGATTTTTTTATTCCAGTCCCATATAAAGATTTCATTTGAATGACGTTTAGGGGAAGAAGGAGAGGGAATTTCTTAAATCCTCGCAGGGAATAGGTGTCCCACTTTGCTTACTGCGGATATTAATACCTGCTGCCAAGTATCGAACCACAACATAAAATAAAAGCAAGTTCTCATTCTTAACAGTGTTGCCAAATGAATGAAAAAAGAGATCTCTAAACTTACCTGAAGAAACATGTGTATGTATTATAAAAAAAAAAAAAAAAAAAAAAAAAAAAAAAAAAAATATTAAATAATAACACAAATACTTAGTATACTCTTTTAGGGCATTGTTTGGAATACTTTCACCGAGGG
Organism: Artemia sp. Qi Xiang Cuo; assembly: GCF_049724085.1. Taxonomy (NCBI): domain Eukaryota; kingdom Metazoa; phylum Arthropoda; class Branchiopoda; order Anostraca; family Artemiidae; genus Artemia; species Artemia sp. Qi Xiang Cuo. Next base: position 18,748,490 of record NC_142801.1, read on the forward strand.
CCCAAGGATAGCATAGAAATCAAAAGTCCCTGAGTTGTTAAGGTACCAGAAACAATATGAGCCATTCAGGAGCCAAATAGATAAAGTTCTATAGTTTGTACTGTTCCTTGGGTTTCTAGAGCTCTCAGGGTTTGAGTGTCATGGGTTTCATCATGTTAGTAAACATAGATCTGTACGAGCAAAAACTTCAGAGGGATCAAAAGAACTATCAAGGCCAGGCGATGGGGGACGGGGGGGGGGAGCGATATCTCAAAATTTGCGCTTTATTTTTGATGTTTATACTGAGAGATGGTTTCTGGCACTTGTTTAGAATCCGAGCAACGCGCGAGAAAGACCGCATCGAAATCTCAAAGATACTATATGAAAAACAGGTTTTCGCTGCCTAGTGAGGTAATGCTCACTCCGTGACAAAGATTTAAACTTTAGTTCTTTGGGGTTAAAGGGGCAAAAAAGGTACCTAGGTTAGGTTACGTATTTAATATAAGCTATGCTTTACCCCCATCCCCTAATGTGCAAATATATAGCCCAAATTTGTTTCTGAACTAATATATTTTTATCATACTTTGTTTTATTCATTAGCATTAACCAAACTTCACTTCTCACGTGTTGCCCGGATTCTAAACAAGTACCGGTTTTTTTAAGCTGAACTTTAGGGCAATTTTTTTCTATGATCCTGCTACAGAAAATGCCTTCTCAGAAAATTTCTAATTGACCAAATGTATGTTGAGGACGTGAATATTGTTTGACAGTTACAGTAGTCCTACATGGATACCTACTATTCCAAGCTTGGAAGACCCTGACCAAAAAAACAACAAAAAGAACATTTTTTTCTCCTATTCTCCTGTTTAATCTAGGCTGAAGTTATTTACATGATGCTGACATGTTGACTACTAGGTTGAAAAGTAAAAAAATGGTACACTTCAATATTTTTTATTCCACGTATAATGTCAAAAATGGTACCTTCAATATTTTTTATTCCGCGTATAATGTCAAAAAATGGTACACTTCAATATTTTTTATTCCGCGTATAGTGTCAAAAAATGGTACACTTCAATATTTTTTATTCCACGTATAATGTCAAAAAATGGTACACTTCAATATTTTTTATTCCGCGTATAATGTGGAGGTATTAATGTTTCACTAGTGTCATGGAATTATAGACACTCGTTTCCTTAGGGAAGTTTATCCTGTGTCTTCTTTTTCTTTTTAGTAGTAATACTTGAATGGGAGGGAGGGAGGTTTATCCTCTGTCTTTCTTTTTCTTTTTAGTAGTAATACTTGAATGGGAGGGAGGGAGGTTTATTCCTTAGGGAGGTTTATCCTGTGTCTTTCTTTTTCATTTTAGTAGTAATACTTGAATGGATTTACCATCATATATGCAAAATATTAATTGTTTACCTTACAGCTTCCGGTTCAGATATAATTTCTAAGGAAAGGGCGATTGTCCCAATTTTCCTCGTTTCCTAGGGTGAATAAACTAAAAATATCAAACACCAAATACTTTTTGGGGTTTATCACTGATGGTGCCACGTCGAATTGCTCACATGCATCGTAAAGTGCAACTCTTCGATGCCTTTTCTGGATTTGATATACTGAACACAGCCTCTACTACACACTATCCACGTATTAGCAGATTAGCTTTGTCCAAAAAGGACCGAAATGAGGTGCTGTAACTGTACCCTATTAATAGTTGCACTATAGATCTATAAGCTGGTGTAAAACAACAAAGATTAAAGCAATTGGAATATATTTTGATAATTTTATGGGAACTGCAGGCAGCTCTAGTTGAAATGAAAGCCTGGTAATGGAATTTGGGGAAATTTTCTAGATAAATTCCAAGGGTCCTAACATATTTAGCAGGTTATATTTCAGCACATTGTATGTAGCGTATAGACGGAGAGTCATTACTTGGGAAATGCTTGACCACTTAAGGTTCATCTTTGATTGATGTACTTGAAGTTTTTCTCGCTCACGTTTCCAACTAGGTTCTGTCTTGTTGAAGTAATGCCGTATCAGTTGGAATAAAAATTGTTGTGACCTCTCTTCCTCTGCAAATATTTCCATTGTATTTTGAATAATTCATTAAATCGTTTACATATTTAAAAATAAAAATAACTATTTTTTGCTTCAAATCAATCAATATAGATGCTCTCAATTTCTTTTAAACAAACATTTTTTGACGAAATTGAATTTATTTATAGCCATTGCTCCAATTGGTCAAATTGGGGTTGCTCCTCAAGTTAGAAGTCGTCAACCTGGTGAAGTTAACGTAGGACCACCTATACAGCCAAAGTTAGTGGTGCCTCGACAAGCTGCTTCAACTCCTCAACATATTAGACCTGCCCCTGCTAGCTCTGTGTCAACACAGACCATTACTGCACAGAATAGTGGAACCATTAAGGTATATATGCCATATATGTGTTCTCGTGGCATTTCCAATTTATTCTTGTTCCCTAAAGTTGGGATTCTCAACTGGTGTGCACGCATCCCAAGACACATGAAAAAGGATTTCTGTACAAGTAATTAATAATAAATTAAGTAATAATAAGTAATTAATAATAATAAGTAATTACTAATAAATTAATAATAATCAATTATTTCAGTAAAAATCTTATTTTGCATCCTGTGATGCAGGGGGGGGGGCATTGTGTTATGTGACAAAGTATCAAGGACTGGAAATCCCTGCCAAATTCTTCACTAGTGGGGAGGATTAGGCCTGTTACCCATTCTAATTTTTTTGCCCATTAGATTAAAAAAAAGTTGTGTTCGTTTGCATTACGAAGGGCGTCTATAATAATTAGTTTTAACCACAATTTGGCGTATTCCACCTTGCTTTGACCAAGATCACGGTCAGGGCTGGTCAAATTGAACCGCTAGTCGGTAAAATATTTCGGCTCGTGTCTTATTTTGAAATTCTTGAAAAGAGGTTTCTAAGCAAAATGTCGTAGTTTAGTTCATCTTTAACTCCGTATGGTGTTGCCTAATTATGGTGTTGGTGTATGCTGTATTTCTATAAAGCATGCTGTTGCTGTATTTTTTTTATTTTTCTGTTTTTTCTTCTATTGTCCAAAAAAGCGTCATATCCTATTCTTTTAGCTGATTTTGATTTTATTTTGTGAAATTGTATTTTTCTTTATTTTTCTCGTATTTGTTTGTACTGGAAACAAACTGGGAATATCAGTTCGAAACACTTGCTGTCTTAACTTTTTGTTGATTAGTCTTAAAGCGTTTTTAAACATAATCAAATGAAATATGTAATAAAAAGTGAGATCTTTTAATCTAAGATATACTTTTCATGCCTGTCTTACAATGTGAGGTCGGACCGTTGCGCATCCATACCCTGCAATTATTTTTTATTGGTTTGCTCGAGATTCTGAAAGGTAAGTTATTTAAGACTTGAAGATGAAAATTGAGTCTTTAAAATGAGTTTTGGCCTAAATTGTGTGCTCTGTTTGTGTTGGCCGATGTTTGCTGTCTTTTCTTTTTGTTGATTAATCTTACTATAAGTCAAATTACAAATACTATGAAAAATGAGTCACCCTTAAAAAAAAGTCACCCTAAAAAAAATGCTGGCTGAAAATGTATCTTTTCTCGTGCTTTCAACCCCCACCCTCCTCCCTATAAGGGTAGGAGCTTTTATACCCTGTATTTTTATCGCCTAAGTTTATGAAATGTGAAAAATGTATTAAAAAAAAAAAAAAAAATGTCCTAAAGAAAAGCTGTGCCCTTGAAATATGTTAAATGTAATTTTGTGTTTCCTGTGTTTTCTCTTTTTCATTGACCTAAGGCAATTTTTAATATGAGTGAAATTGAATATTACTTAAAAAATGAGCACTTCCACAAAAAAATTGTGGCCTAAAAATGTATCCTTTTCGGGTTCCCCCCCCCCTCCCCCTTTACAAAGGTCGGAACTTTGTGCATCCATGTCCTCTGTATTTCTGTTGATGGGTTTGTAAATGTTCGTAAAATTTAAATCAGTGAAAACGTGAAAAATGATTCCTAATAAAAAATTGTGGACTCAAATTAATTCATTTTGTGTTTGCCGACGTTGGCCGTCTTTTCTCTTTCTTGGTTGATCATAAAACGTTTTTTGTCCAGTTAATCTCAAGAAGCATTTTTTGCTTTATTTTTATTTTTTTTTTTTTTCAGTCTAAGGTTCGTAAAATGGCGGCACAGAAAACGGCTCAACAAGTGGCAAAACAGAATATAGAAAATGCCGTTCGTGCTGGTTTGATTACACCGATCATGGCACAGCAAGGACAACTACAGGTAATTTTACTGGAGCTCAGTAATTTTGTAGCAACTTATATAATTATGTCGGTATCTAGTAATTTTGTAACAACTTAGGTGATTTTATTAGCATCTAGTAATTGTGTAACAGCTTACACAATTTTGTTGGAATTTAATAATTTTATAATGATAAGTAATTGTGTTATAATTTATTGATTTTATAGTAACTTGGTAACTTTGTTGGAATTTAGTAATTTTTTAACATCGTTGGTGATTTTTTTGAACATTTTAGCCATGGCGTAATTTCGTCAAAATACTGGGGGGGGGGCAAAGCTGGAGCCAGTTTTTCCAAATCAAGTGAAAATGACAGTGAAAACTGAAAACTGAGTCATATATTACTATAAAGGCAAAGATATACTAAAGTAAACTGGCCTGGTTCTCTGGATACTTGAATGATGCAGGCTTATCTTAATTTTGACAAAATTTTTTGCAGAAACTAAGTTTCAGCTGGTGGGGCAAACTGAGGTCTGGTGGGGCAAACTTGGGCCTGGATGGGGCAGTTACCCCCTGCTCCATAGCAAATTACGCCCCTGAATTTTAGGCTAGAAGAATAAATGACTCAATGAGTTTCACGAATTTTCGAGACAATGTAGGTTGAAGGATTTTGCAGATTTATAGGTTTAAAATGACAAAAAAAAAAATTAATTTGGGAAGAATAGATATTGCGCTGTAGTTAATATATATTTAATATTATAGGGGGCGAACAGCCTAGTATCGGATTACAGGCAGGAAGTATGTGAAGTAGCTCGATCCTTTAAAATAAACTTGAATATGATTTATTGATTTGAAGTTTGTTTCTTTTTTCTCCTTTTTTTTCACTCACTATACGCTATTAACGCAAACAACCAAAATGTATGGATTAGGTTATAAAAGCCTATAAAGATGATTAACACAAACTTTACTTCAAAAAGCTATCATTAATCAAATAAACGAATATCTTTGAATTAAGTTTTAGGTGCAAACTGTGCTAATTAATTATAGAAAATTAAGAAAACAAAATAAGATTAGTTGCACAAAAATTAAACAAAATAACCTAGAGAATTTTTCTTGGGGATGTTCAAATTTACCGAACTTCTCTCATTTTTTTCCTAAAAAATTACTGTCATTTAATATAGCATCCAGCCTTTCCGTTTGTTCTTATTATTTCGAGAAAATATCCTCTCTCAACCCTTTCAAGTCCTTAGAACTTCCGAAAAAATAATAATAAATAAAAAATAAAGTTGGAACCTCAAAATAGAAATAGGGGCCTCACGTCCACCTCACATATAGTTGCCCCCTTCCCCTTTTAAACTAGTTGTTATTATCCTATAGTCTGTAACATAAGCAAAGGAAATGATTTATCTATAGCTACCTGGTCCACTTTAATTTTGTTTAAACACTTTATAAAAATAAAACTAACTTTGTAAAAACTGTAAATGTACCCACTATAATTTCTCACAATTTATTTGGAGAGAAGATAATTGCTATATACATACATGTATATATATATATATATATATATATATATATATATATATATATATATATATATATATATATATATATATATATATATATATATATATATATATATATATATATATATAATATATATATATATATATATATATATATATATATATATATATATATATATATATATATATATATATATATATATATATATTTATAATAGAGAAATGTTGAATAAGAATGTTTAGTTGCCTTCCTTCCCTTGACATCAATAGATAAATATTTTATTTCAGAAAGCCGAACAACCCATAAATACACTAAATACAAAAAAAATATATATGCATACACTACAAAATAACATAAAAAAAATAACTGCAACTTTAAGCAACCAGCAAATAAACCCTGCCGACCAGCGAGGTAGAATAATCGAAAATCCTGAAGAAGTGACAAGCTTATTCTCAGACTCCCAGATTTTCTTGAAGTAGGAATTCTACCCGGGGCAGCAGACTTAAGCAAAATTTCGACAAGTATTTGCCGCTTATTCTGTTGTAATGCTGGCAACTGCCAACTTAAAACCGATGCAACTTAAAAAATGTGCTTTTTACAAAGTGCTCTTTTTATTTTAAATCCACGGCGATTTATAGCAATATACGAAACGCACCTTGTATTTTTTTTCTCCTTTTTTTGGTTCGTCAACTAGCAACGATAGATTCAACAATGCCAGCTTCAGCAGAGCGTTCAAGTAACGTTTGTTCATCGTTCATAATAGTATATAAAATGCACCTTGTATTTTTTTTGGCTAGTCAACCAGCAAGGATAGATTCAGTAATACCAGGTTCAGTAGAACGTTCAAGTAACGTTCCAAAACGTTCAACGCTCGTAATAATACAAGAGTTTTACCTTGTAACTTTTTTTTAGTTCGTCAATCAGCAAGGACAGATTCAACAATACCAGCTTCAGCAGAATGTTCAAGGAAACGTGGTTCAATTTGCTCCACAAATGCCAATGCTACAGATAGTTGGCACTCCTCAAGCACAGTCTGCCCCAACCCAACAACATAATAATCAATCACATATACAAATTATGCATCAATCACCTCATCAGGTTGCTCATGGAGTTAATCAGGGATCGCAGGGAGCACAAAGCATACCTAATCACCAACCATCCCCTAGTAGTACTATGTCTCCACATCCGTCACAATCACCTAGGCCATTTCAATATGCACAAGCTGCTGCCCCTTCACCAAGTTCTTCACCATCTGTAATGCAATCTCCACGGCATGTTTCTCAATCACCAGTTACTGTGCCTCAGTCACCACATCGTTCAATGCAATCGCCATCAAACCCGCAACCGCAGCAGATGGTGTCTATCCCAACTTCGGTAAGTTGTGCAAATGTGCCATTTATTTCTCACGTAGGTTAACTATGTTCAGAAGTTGGAAAAGGTGGTAGTGACATAGAACAGGTATTGTCAATGGCGATTACATGATACCGATCACGTTGTGAGCCAAAAAGAATAAGCTTTAATTTTTGTGCTTGCTTATGTTTGGGTATGAAAAATCTGTTTGAGGACATCCGTGTTCGGAGTGTAGCCAAGTTAGCTTCTAAACGAATTTTTCTTATTCAAACGCTAAAACATTTTATCGTATTAGTAACATATTAGTTGTACTTGTGTTTTTAACTCTTTGAACAAGGTTTTATAATATTTCATTCTAAAAGTTTTTTTTTTTTTTAAAAGGCTAGATGTTTTTCAGTGACAAACTTCTGGCCTACTGATTCTCTGGAAAAAAAAATCCCTTTAATTGATTGAATTTAACATTTCTTTTTTATATTTCTTTCAAATCTTCGAAATGTCTATAAACATTATTTTTTGGGGGAAAATATTCATATTCGACAATGAAATTTCCTTTGATTTTTTCTTTTATAACAAATATGACCTGTTTTGTTTCAAAATAAAGAAAAATTAAAATTTTGTGATATTAATATTTATTGACTTCGCCCTTTCCCACAAAAAGAAAAAAAATAATTTAAGAATACGAAGCCACAATCGGTGACGCTCTAGGTCGTTATTTTCCTTCGGAAAATATTTTTGGTAGTTTAAGGATACAAAATACACAGAGTTTTCAGTATAGAAACCTAAACAAAGTTTCAGTATACAGATCCTGAAAATTAATAGTAAAACCAAAATAATAAAGACAGAATAAAAATAATTGAATAAAAAACGATAGCAGACAAATAAGAAAAATATTACTAACGAACCTGGTCCATCACTCATCAATACTGAACTCCCTCCTCCAATTTGCGTCCAATTATGTCGATTTTCATGAATATTCCAGAATTTCAGAAACTCATGGGAATTAAAAAGGTAAAATAAGGATACAAAGCAATAATTGGCGAAGCTTTAGATCAGTGGTTCCTAACCAATTTTAGGCCTTCCCCCACCAAGGCATTTCGATAATCCTGATCCCCCCTCGTAACATTTAAATTTTTTCTTCAAAATTTTACGTCTATTCACCTGAAGGAAGCTAAAAAGGTCGTTAACTTGGTATTTTTGGCGGGTCTTCCTCTATTCATGTTCTATGATAATGTAAAATATTGTATGTATGAAACACTTGTTATAAATTTCGTGACATCGTTGCAATACTACTATGTAAAGTCTTCGCTCTTTAAATACATGGGAATATGACGCCATTCACATCAGATTTTTTTTTTCTTTTTTCAAATCAAGGGTCTAAAGTATACTCAGCCGAAAAGTCCATCGATGGGGCCTTCACCCCACATTGAGAATCACGGATCTAGATCAATATTGTCCTTTGGAAAATGTATGTGTAAACTTGTTATCAAATCGCCTATTTTTCCTATGTTGCATTTTTTATTTTCTAGGCTGTGTCGCAAATGATGAGTCCTCGTATGTCTCCTCGACCTCAGTACACCGTTCAACAACAACTTGGAAGACAAACTCAGACCCCTCCAATCACCACCCAAGCAATGACTTCAACTCATTCTGCTCTAACTCCAACAAATGGTGTTATAACACCAACTTCTGAGCCTGATACAGTAGCACCTAGTCCATTGCAGCAAATTCAACTGCAAGTACAGCAACAGTTTTCGCCGTTAAACCCTCCGTCGAGTACGTCACTGCCATCTAGGTATGTTGAATTAATCCTTTATTTAGATATGATGTACTTTCATTCACCAAAAAAAAGAGTTGCAAAATTACTTGTGACAAGCCTGAAATCCACACAGGAGTTGTGTGTGCATAAAACCCATCTGATACAGGGTTGCCGAGTGACAAAAAAATCACTATATTTTAGTGATTTCCTGGTTGATGTAGTGATTTTCTCCAATAATCTAGTGATGTATGTACAAATTTATGGATAAATTAGGCAATGTAAAAAAAATCACTAGGAATAGTGATAAATCATTATATGTGGCAACCCTGGTCTGTTTAGAAGCAGCAATTTTGTGACGAGCCTGCAGCTGCAACTTGCACCAAAAGGACAAGGTACATGTACCATTAGATTCCTTGTTTCAGATCTATCCACTAACGGAGCCAGAATTATGCTTAGTTTTTTTTTAGGGAAGAATCTAAACTTGTTTCAAAAATGGAAAATTGTCCTTTTTTCAATGATTTCAGTGTATTTTTAATCTAAAAAACCCTGGACCCCAAATAAAAGAAAAAAAAATTCAATCTAAAGTTACGGTAATTTCAAACCACATTCCTAAACTAAAATGGAGAATTTTAATTATTTTTTTTAGTTAAATTAAGATGGAAATGGAAATTTCAAAAAATCTAAATTCAAATGGAAAACGAATTTGAACGAGTAAGTGAGTTAAACCCTTATTGAGCTCAAAATCAGGAAGACATATCTTATCCTTTGAAATACATTTCCTGCGTATTTCTGCAACACGCATTTCCTGCAATGCGCAGTAACACGCATTTCCTGCGTATTACTGCAAAAATCCTTTCGATTTGACCTGCATTCCTTTAGAAAAAAATTGGGTCGATTAGTTTGTAGTTTGCTCTTAGGTTTCGTAGTTTGTAGTAGATGTAGTTTGAAATTTTGAAATGTTCCCTTCTCCCTTATATATTGAATATTTGTATTAAATACGTAACCCAAACTAACCTAACCTAACCAAACTACCAACTAAATATTTGATTAAAATATAGCTACAATGTAGTTTTCCACCGAGCCGAAGCTAATATTGTCTGGTATAAAGACCATGAAAACCGGTTATTGTCTCATGTTCACTATACAAGATATTGAGTGCGGTGGCTATAAGACAAAAGTACCAAACTTTTTTAAATAGTTGAATGCGCAAGTTCAACAAGGAAGACAAGCGTCTATAAACTTGGGAGATTCAAATCCATATCCCTCCGAAATCTCAGTGTTTTTTAGTTCCCTCTGTATTTTAATATTTTTTGCATTATTCACTTGTTTTTACGCTTTAATCTAGCTCCCCTTCCCTTCAAAAGAGCTGTGCGCGTACCTAAATAAGCTTCTTTATAGACGCCTGATAAACGAATGAAACCTTGGTCGTAGATTGATTTAGAACTATGAGTTTAATTCCCGTGGTAAAATGCTAAAACAGTACGCAAAATATGTTAAGAAACGTCTTCTGAACACACCCGGGAATACCGGGGTCCGTGGAAAAAAATGTGTAAAAATATTACTAAAAACCGTAGCATTCTAGAATTAGGGCTATCCCTTTGATACATCACCCTATCCCCTTGCCGCAGGATAATTATATTAGTGAATCCTTTGAAATAGGGAATAAGTGATCCGGGAGATCCAGTTGTAGAAAATTAACATAAAACCTCCAGCTGGACACTCTGATTTTTTTTCAATGATTCAAAGTGGATCTGCTTACTCCGTAGTGCTTTTTTATTTTCAATTGAGGTAAACATACTACATAGAAAAATGAAACACTTTCCTTTAATGCTAAAAAAGGGGAGAAGCTCGCTTTGTTTCAAGTAGTTTGTCTTTCTTTCTTTTTTTCTCAACAAAATTAAAGAGCGGTATTAAAACCTCAAGTAAGCACCAATTAATGATACTTTCGCCCGATACGCTAAAATTTTTCACACTAGCATAACTTACGTACTTTTTGTTACGTTGCGTAATCTTACGGAGCACATTCTTTCCGTAAAGGGGGCAATTCTAAGTAGACTTAAGCACACCATAGAATAGTATGTTGTGCAGGTTTTTCTGTTCGGGGGAAGTATTATTACTCGTCGGGGGGGGGAGGGTACAGGAAATTACAAAACACAATGGAAGAATGCTTATATGTATTTTTGTTACTTTTGTAAGAGTAGAACAAAAATTTAGGGGAAGGGCTCAAACAGGGTCCACCCCCCCTCCCCGGATGAGGCCCTATGTTTGCTTGGTTACGTTATAGAAACGTTAATGTAGTAGCAACGAATATAATTTCTGGATGAGTAATCATACATTTTTGAAAATAATTTAATAAAGTTTTAGAAAGCCTTTCATGCTTGATCAGATTTGGGGTCGGATTTCCTCGACGTAACGACAAAAGGGGTAAGCCCCGGATTATTTTCAACCGAATGTAGCTAAAAATTGTATTATTTTATAATACGAAAAAATTGTTAAGAACGATCTGGTTGACATTTAAGCCTAACTTAGCCTATTGATTTTAAACGGGATCTGTGCCGCGTCATCCTCGTGTTTATGTAAAGTTTTAGTTTAAACAAGCCTTAGGATAACGATTCAGATTTGTTTCTGCTGACCAGAAAGAAAGGTAGACTCATAAACTGCCAAATTTTCTTAATTAAATACAGGAAACAAGGTTTAGTTCCACACTCTATCTCCATGACTCTGTGAGACCCAAGGTGAATATTGTTTCAAATTAATCTTTCAAAAAGCGCAATTTTCGGCGAATCTGGCTATGTTGGCCATTAGGTAAAGGACTTTCAGAAACGAAGATGAAATGTAAATCAATAAATTTTGAAAGATTCGGGATATGCATAAAAAAAAAAATTAAATATTTAAGCAAGGCTAAAGATGACATCGAAGAGACTATGTTGGGACATGAAATAAAACCGTACCCACGGTTTTTTTTTCGGTCAGAGGTGGGGGGGGGGTACAAAAAACTTAAAAAACGCGTAAAAATTCGTTTTATATGCATTTTTCTTTCGTTTTTACGAATCAACACCGGGGGGGGGGGAATACATTTGTGAAACCGAGCGGAAGTTAGCTAATTAAGAACGTAACCAGCCACCCAGCAAACCCATCCAATCTCTATATGTTAATACGAATGTCTTATATTTTGAAGTTGGCCTATTTTTGACGATTTTTTTTTCTGTTTGACACCCTCCCCAAGAATTTTAGCCTTCCGCCTCAAAAACTTCTGCTTGTGGACCTGACTTATTGGTCTATATTCTCTAGCAAACAGTATTTAGAATATATGTTTGTGTGTTTGTGTAAGAAGATATGTTTATGTCGAGACTGGTCGTTCAGTTGGTCTACTTTTATGACGTATTTTTGGAAGCCCTTCACTTTATTCTTTGTTTTTGGAGAGACAAATTTTAAACCTGATCTGTTTTAAAACCATATTAAGCAAGGAACTTGCATCAAAAGAATTGATTTATCAAGATAATTATATATTAATCAAAACCTGATTTTTCTTTTGTATGAAATTTTAAGACCATAGAAAGTGCAAGAGTTTTTGAGTCAAAACATTTTCTTTACAAATAATTTCTGTGTCTGCTCTTTTGTCTACTGTTCGGGTTGGTAGGGGCATATGTACTTCGTAGGAGGTAGGGATAAGCGGCTCTAATTAACGAAAATTTGGTGTGGATCGTTAAATACTTTTTTCAAAATCTAGGAGGGGCGATTTTTTTTTATGTTTTCAATTTTCCAATGAAAATAATAAACAAAAGGCATTTTCAATCTAGCGGGAAAATTCCCCCTCCCAACTCGTACCATTGGTAGAGGCGCCTAACTGGGATAACGAAAAAAAGGGAATTATCCATTAGCCTTTCCAATCTCATGCTCAAAAGCTGCCTAACATAATATGTACTCCGGATATCAAATTGAAACCAACTTATGCAGCTATCAAGGCCGTATCCAGGGAGGGGGATTTGTGGATTTGATCCCCTCCCCCCCCCCCCGAAATATGTGACATTCTATCGTAATCTCTGTCATAAAAGCGTAACAAAAATGATGTAAACAAATTTTTATGCTTTTTAAAGGTTTATTTTGTGTAACCCAACCCCCCTCCCCCGAAAAAAACCTTGTGTAAAAGACCCCCCGAAAAAAAAATCCTGGATACGGCCCTGGCAGCTATTCTGTATGTTGCATATGTGGTATTTATTTGAATTGCTGAGCAAAAATTATTGCCCGTGAAAAATTCATTTTCGGTGTCCTGTAAAATTAATAGAAAATAGACACGCCCTATCATTTTGGACACGATGATATATAAAAGATTTATGTTGTTTGTGCTAACTCATAGACGCATTAATTTGTAATAGACTACGGACAATGTGTCTTTTGGCGAGCTCGTTGCGATTTTTTACCCCACCACTAGCAAAATTTCCAGAGGTACTGGAAGCAGGCCAGTTCTGTCGTTCTGTGTCTCTATTACCGCTATTGATTGCCACTATTCTCGTTAGCTGCGTATATGCATATGCATTTATTTTTTATTTTTTTACACCGGAAAATGGTAGTATGCCAATTTCCAGAAAAAATTATGGTGCCGTTTTCAAGAAAAAATTCCAGATAAATAAATAATGCAATTATTACATATTACATATACCTGTATATATATATATATATATATATATATATATATATATATATATATATATATATATATATATATATATATATATATATATATATATATAATCATTATTAGTGTAATAAGATATTTTATTTCCTAGAAGTACCTTATAATTATAATTTTCATCATGTTCTAATTATAATTTCGTTAAATTTGAATGTTACCGTGCTGGAAGATTAGGCTAATCTTGCGCAATTTTTGCCTGTAATCATTTATTAAATTACTTCCCAGAAGTACCTTTTAATCAGAATTAAGTCATGTTACTATTAGAATTCTAATTTAAATTTTGTCAAATTATTATTTGATCGCATCGGAAAGCAGGCTAGTGATGCACAATTTTAGCTGTACTGAAAGTGTGTACAAGTTTTCCCGGAACTTAATCCGGGAATGTCCGAATTCGAGGTCATTCTAGCCTGTAGTCAATTTATATCACTGAAGCATTCTAATCAGGATTTTTTCATGTTCTAATTAGAATTCTAATTTGAATTTTGTCTAATTTTATCGCGTCGGAAAGTAGGCTAGTCATGCGTAATTTTAGCCCTACTGAAAGTGTGCACAAGTTTTCTCGGAATTTAGCCCGGAAATTTCCAATCCCGAGGTCATTCTAGCCTGTAGTCATTTATTAAATCACGTCCCTGAAGTACATTCTAATCTGAATTTATTCATATTATAATTAGAATTCTAATTTGAATTTTGTCTAATTCTATCACATTGGAAAGTAGGCTAGTCTTGCGCAATTTTAGCTCTACTGAAAATGGGTACAGGTTCTCCCGGAATTTAATCCGGAAATTTCCAATCCCTAGGTCATTCTAGCCTGTAGTCATTTATTAAATCACTTCCCTGAAGTACCTTCTAATCAGAATTTGTTCATGTTCTAATTTGAATTTTGTCTAATTTGCATTTTATCGTACCGGAAAGCAGGCTAATCACGGGCAATTTTAGCGCTACTGAAAGTGTACAAGTTCTCCTGGAATTTAATCCGGAAATTTCCAATCCCGAGGTCATTCTAGCCTGTAGTCATTTATTAAATCACTTCCCTGAAGTACCTTCTAATCAGAATTTGTTCATGTTCTAATTTGAATTTTGTCTAATTTGCATTTTATCGTACCGGAAAGCAGGCTAGTCGTGGGCAATTTTAGCCCTACTGAAAGTGGGTACAGGTTCTCCCGGAATTTAATCCGGAAATTTCCAATCCCGAGGTCATTCTAGCCTCTAGTCATTTATTAAATTACTTCCCAGAAGTACCTTCTAATCAGAATTTGTTCATGTTATAATTAGAATTCTAATTTGAATTTTGTCTAATTTTATCGCATCGGAAAGTAGGCTAGTCATGCGCAATCTTTGGCCCTACTGAAAGTGTACACAAGTTTTCTCTGAATTTAGCCCGGAAATTTCCAATCTCGAGGTCATTCTAGCCTCTAGTCATTTATTAAATTACTTCCCAGAAGTACCTTCTAATCAGAATGTGTTCATGTTCTAATTTGAATTTTATCTAATTTGCATTTTATCCTACCGGAAAGCAGGCTAGTCGTGGGCGATTTTAGCCCTACTGAAAGTGTACAAGTTCTCCCGGAATTTAATCCGGAAATTTCCAATCCCGAGGTCATTCTAGCCTGTAGTCATTTATTAAATAACTTCCCTGAAGTACCTTCTAATCAGAATTTGTTCATGTTCTAATTTGTATTTCATCGTACCGGAAAGCAGACTAGTCATGGGTAATTTTAGCCCTACTGAAAGTCTGTTCAAGTTTTCCCTGAATTTAATCCGGAAATATTCAAACTTGAATTTTTTCCAAGAAAAATTTGTGAGGCCTTTCTAGCCTGTAGTCAATAATTAAGACCTCCCAGAGGCGGCTTCTAATTATAATCGTCATCGTTTTCTAATTAGAATTGTATAGTATTGGAAAAGTTGGCTAGTCATGTGTAAATCCACGAAAAAAAGAGGGGGGGGGGGGGAGGATTTTAACCAATTTTTCTCAGATGAAGATAAAGCAAAAGGTAATTTTCGGAATCGGAGGGTATGGTTTTGTTTTTATTTCGATTTTTACTGACAATTCCAAAAAACCTACTTTTCAAAATAAAATTTCAAAGAAGGGACAACTGCTCCCTAGATTTTTACCCCTTACACCTCTACATTTTGAGAAATACCTCTTCTGGTATGAAAACACATGATAAAAGTATGTTTCAAAATACAGAAAAAATATTGAATACAGATTTTCCCGGAATCTAATCCGGAAATACACACACTTTCATATCTTAAAAAAAAAAAAAATTGTGAGGTCATTCTATCCTGTATTCATTTATTAAATTACTTCCCAGAAGTGCCTTCTAATTAGAATTTTCATCGTGTTCACAATTCATCATTATCCGCCTACAGGAGCAGTTTTTCAGCTGCTTATATACGTCATAAATTGTTTTGCGCAGGACACTTGAATTAGTCAAACCACGTGGAAAATGACGTGACAAATGCCTTGAGCTTTTTCATCTGCCTTTTTGTTTCTCCTACGACAACAGTAATCATTTCAAACTCCGTGGTTATTGTGCTGATATTATGAAGAAAAGGTGGGATTTTACTTTCGACAAAGGATACGGACAGGCACGTACGCGAAAAAAAAATATAGGTTTTTTAGGGTGGGCAAATTTAGGGAAAAAACAGATCAGTTAAGGGAAAAAGCTCGAGGTGTATTTTTTTGGGGGGGGGAGTTTACCAAAAGAACCCTCCCTTTTGAGTACGTACCTGGATAAATGTTATGTGGAAAGTAGCTCATGACATTACCTATAAATCACCTCATTGATACCCTAATGTTGTCATCTGGGGGGGGGGGTGGTTTAGATGATTATATTGCTTGTGGAGGGTCAAGGACGTACCCTGGGGGGTTAGGGGTATTGAACCCCCCGAAATGTTTGTCTGACTTGTAAAAACGTAACATTTTTTGGGGGGGGGAGTTTACCAAAAGAACCCTCCCTTTTGAGTACGTACCTGGATAAATGTTATGTGGAAAGTAGCTCATGACATTACCTATAAATCACCTCATTGATACCCTAATGTTGTCATCTGGGGGGGGGGGTGGTTTAGATGATTCTATTGCTTGTGGAGGGTCAAGGACGTACCCTGGGGGGTTAGGGGTATTGAACCCCCCGAAATGTTTGTCTGACTTGTAAAAACGTAACAAAAGTGGATAGAAACAAATTTTTTATGTGTTTTTGAGTTATGTGTAACCCTCCCACCGAATAAAAATATTTAAGTAAACCCTCCCCCCCCCCCCGGAAAAAATCCTGGGTACGGCCTTGTGGAGGGTCAGGGTGAACAGACTATGCTACTCTCTGTCCTTTTTTATGCTCTTTTAAATATAAATATTGTTACACTCGTAAATCCAATTTTGTTATTGGTACTGGTTTATTATACCAGCCTCACTCTACACTGATGTTAAGTTAATCATAATGAAATATAGGCCTACCAAAATGTCACTCAGGCTAAGCTGACTATCTCCGAGTGGACAGAGAGAAACCGGTTTTAAATAGATAAGAACAACAATGTGGTCGGTATAATACACAAGTAACTTGTTATTAGTGCTGCACTCCCCCTCTCCAAAAGGAAACACTATAAAATTCGGAAAACTAACTTAAAACGTTCTAAAATACTATTATTATTCCTTGAGATATACCAATCAACCTTTTCCCCCCCCCCCTCGATCCCTAATGGTCAAATATATACTCTAAACTGAGATACTTTAGAAGGTAGAAATTCTACTTTAGCTACTTTTGGCTATCTTGGAAAGTGGTTAGGTTAGGAAAATAAAACTTTCAGGAAAACTTTAAAGTGCAGGCTTTAGCTACTTTAATACCCCCCCCCCGTCAGAAAATACTCCCCTCCCCTCGCAAAATACCCCCACCCCCGTGGAAAATAAGGCTTTCCAAACTTGAGAATTTTATTTGAGTTTTTTTCGTAGGGGGAAGGAATTTTGGTACTTGTGTATTATGCACCACTCACTCAAGTTTTCGCTGTGTAAAAATCTAGAACAAACTGGTTTCTTCGTTAGTTTCTTTCAGCTTTGCACAAGACAAAGACAAGTGACAGAATATATGGAAAATATATAATTTGGGCTATACATTTGCACATCGGGGGGGGGGGAAGGGTAAAGTATTTGGACAGTTTGAAGTCAGAAAACAATTCTCACTTCATTACATACAAATACAACATAATTGTATATAATTCATTTTACATGTATACCTACGATACTTTACCTTCCCCTCCCCTAATGTGCAAATCTATAGCCCAAATTTGTTTCTAAAGTGACGAAGAACCTAACGAAAAAACCGGTTTATTTTCGAGTTTTACACACAATGTAAACTTGAGTGAGTGGCGCATAATACACAAGTCCGTATGTGAGTAATGGAATCGTCTAAAACCATCACTGCAAGCTTGTTCCGATTGCTCATACGTGTTGCTCAAGCCTCATCCCATTTACGTTGGAGCATAAGATTTATGAGGGTGTTAAAAAAAAGGAAAATTTTTCAGAAAAAGAGGGAAACTGTAAAAATCCTAAGATTCTCTGGGAGGGGGGTAAACGGCTTATGCTAAGTTTGGGTTAAAGTATGGGCAGTTTTTGTGTTGAAAGTGATTATTTTGCGAATGAAGCTTCAGGAGTGAATCTAAATCTAAAACTAAGGATTAAACCGCAGATGTTGGGAAAGTAGTCGAGTTCTGGGAATGAAACTTTCAGGAATCGATGTAATATGTTATACTTAGGGAAAGTCTTCTGAAGCATCTACTTCCACCTCTCATCCCTTCGAAGGGCACCGACCTATGATGAACTTGGACAAAGTGTGAGTTATGAAAGGGAAATGGTACTGATGCATTATAAAGAAACTCTAAAGAAGCCAACTTTGGTTAATGCTAATGAAATAAAATAAAATAGGATGTACATATAATAGTTTAGAAACAAATTTGGGCTATATATTTGCACATTGGGGGGAGGGGGGGGGGGGTAAAGCATAGCGTATATTAAATACGTAACCTAACCTAGGTACCCCCCCCCCCTTAAACCCAAAAAGCAACTTTTTAAATATCGTAAACGCAATGAAAACTACGCTTTGCATTCCATTTCTCAATAGCGGTTTCTTGAAAATAACCCGTCTGGCGAGTTTTGTCTCTCATTAGCGTATAGAACTGTGATTATTGTGCACCAGTACCAGGGAAATTTCCATAGTGGTCGACAGAACAAATACATAAACCTTAGAAATAAGGAAGGGAAAGAGATGGAGACCGAGAACATTCCTGGGGCGTATTTTAAGACCCTGGGTCAATTCTTGAAAATCTCCTCCACATATTTTCAATACTTTCAATTGCGGTTCTCTGTTTCCCAAAATTACATATATCAAGAAAAATTTCTACTCCATCTCTAAGTCCTCATCTCCGATTGTCATGACAAGATCCCAGCTAGATATGACAACCCTAGTGCTTATAACAAACAAAATTCTCGAAGTAGTTCTTAGAATTATATTTAGGTTCTTTTTTACGAAAGAAAGAATCTGTCAAAATATTAATTTGGAAGTAGAATATTCGCAAGATTATAATGTGTTAAACTCCTTTACTTTCTGTCAAATAAACATAAAATATGCTTTGATTTTGATCAAAAGTTCCATAGATATATTGTCCTCATTAATTTACTATAAAACAAGAGCAAAAACATGTGTATTCTTAGTCTGACTTGGGATCGATGGGTGGAGCCAGAAAGATAGAAATGAAATGAAGGTAAACACTTCCAGCTCAAAGATTTTGAAGTCAGAAACTGTGGAACTGAAAATTAAATCATGGAAACAGCTTGAAACATGGAACTAAAACAGTTCCAACTATTTAAATTACGGGCTACCACCTTGCAATATAAAAAAGGGCTGGAGATCATGCAGCAAAAAATTAGTGAATTAAAAATAAATAAAATGAAACATTCACTCATCTTTGTGTGACTTTACGAAGTTCGTTGTACTTAATTTCCTTGCCAAATCTCAAATCAATATATGGAAGCTCTTTTCCGACAGTGCTTCTTTGACATTTTAGTACATATTCTAACGACAATCCCATTGACAATGTTTGCTGAGGATACTTCTGTCGGAACCTTTGATGGTGTCTAAAAGTTGACTAATTTGCGGTTAATAGTGAACGGTAATTGTCTTACCCAAGGAACCAGGGACGTATGCTGGTGAGTCCTGAAATCCTGAGTTTTTCCGAATGGGTACTTCCTATTCAAACTATCAAGAAAAATTCGTGTTTTTATTGCCCCCCCCCCGTAAAAATTTCTTCGTATATACCTGTATGGATGAGCTTCGGGGGGAGGGGGATGGTGTCACATGTATTTTTATATTTTTACGGAAGAAGACAAGTTTGTCATTTAAAAAAAAATACCAAAAAAGGCTTTTCTCAATGAAAATATCCCCTTAAAGGCTATTTTCCAGAGTCTGGTGGTGGGGGGGGTGTCTAAAAATCTAGCTGGAAATGCCCCTTTCTCCCTCCATAATTGAAGGCACTCGTGAGAGAAACGGGCTCGGGGCTCGTCATATTCAATATAGCCTGATTGCTACATTCTAATAGTGTATATTTATGTATCCCTTACCATCCATTCAAACTTTTCTTTTGAATGGCTCAGCCCCTTAAGGCCGTTCCGGGGGCTGCACGGGCCCTTCAACCTCCTTCTCCTATCGAAGATTGGGCATATAGTTAAAAATAATAAGGCGTCGCATGTTGCATCTTTTTCTGAATGAGTTAGAAAAGGTGGATAAAGAAAATCCAAATTCAACCTGTCCGTGGCCTCAGTTATTTCAGTGAGTGTCGATATATTTGTTAATGATATTTATGTTAGTGTTTTTTCTATGTTACTCTATCAAAGGCATATGCCTTCTATCAAGAATAGTCCATTTAGTAATAAAACAAACAGTATGCACATGTCGCCTGCCAGGAAAGGTAATGAAACTTGGAAGGCCAAGTGGGGCTATTCAATTACAAGCACTCAACACACTTATACAAAACTAATCAAACGCTGGAAATTCAATTAAGAAAGGATAAGGAAAAATACAGTTGGAAGATAATAAGGTACTTTCCCATTATGTGGACACCTCTAAAAACCAGTCACGAAAACCCGAGGCATCCACTCGACAAAGCCAAAGATTTGACGCTATCTGATGTTGTATAAACAAGTATTCAGGGGTTTCTCACTCTGGGAACTATATTTAAACTGCTGTTTTTTGGGGGGTATAGGGGGGGGGGGGAAAGGTACCTAGGTTAGGTTACGTATTTAATATATGCTATGCTTTACCCCCACCCCCCTAATGCGCAAACATATAGCCCAAATATGTTTATAAAATATTATATATTCATTCTATTTTGTTTTATTTCATTAGCATTAACCAAACTTGACTTTTTAGAGGTGTCCACATAATGGGAAAGTATCGATAATAATTTGAATACTATGACTGCCGTGAACGCGTAACTCGACAAAAATGTCCCCACATAAGAATTTCTTTGCTTTAACATGCAGGAGCGTTTTTCACTCAGTTCAGGCAGCATAATCTAAAAATAAGGACCAAAAAGGCGAATTCCAAAATTTGTTTTTATGAAATTTTAAAAAAGTAAATTAATAAAAGGTGTTTATTATTATTGCTCCGTCCCCAAACAAAAATTCCTGTGCACGTGCTTGCATGTATGAAAAAATTTTTTGGGGTAAGGGGCTGGGGCTCGTCTAGCCTGATATATTCTGATTAAAGTATACTAATTTAGTATAGCTATGGGTAATTACCTCCCATTCAAACTTTCATTTGGGTACCTCAGCCCTTGTGGATCGTTCCAAGGGCGTATTATATTATGTTTATTTAAAATTATAAAAAGGTGCTCCTATACTCATGATATAAATATATATATATATATATATATATATATATATTCTTTTTGTTTTCTTTAGTGATTACTGCGTCTACTGTACCTTTTGTACCTTTTTATGACGGGCAATAAATGAATAACAATAATAATAATAATGTATATATATATATTTATATAAATATATATATATATATATATGTATATATTTATACATAGATATATTTATATAAATATATATATATATATACATTATTATTATTATTGTTATTAATTTATTGCCCGTCATAAAAGGTACAAAAGGTACAGTAGACACAGTAATCACTAAAGAAAACAAAAAAAATAATATATATATATATATATATATATATATATATATATATATATATATATATATATATATATATATATATATATATATATATATATATATAAATATATATATAATAAATATATATATAAAATATATATATATATATATATATATATATATATATATATATATATTCTTTTTGTTTTCTTTAGTGATTACTGCGTCTACTGTACCTTTTGTACCTTTTTATAACGGGCAATAAATGAATAACAATAATAATAATAATGTATATATATATATAAATTTATATAATTATATATATATATATATATATATATATATATATATATATATATATATATATATATATATATATATATATATATATATATATATATATATAATTTAGATTTTATTGTATCATAATCATAACGGTCTCTGTTACATGTGAAAATATTTTCAAAAACAGGGGGTAATGCGCTAATTCAAATATTTAATAGAAAATTGAACAGTCGGTAGTCGCAAGTTTAGGATGAATTCGTTTAATTATTAAACCTCTTAAATTACTCTTTTTAAGATGCTCATAAGCATGGACCTCGTCAGAGAAACTAAGTTCAAATAATAATTTCACAACTTTATTCTGATGCTTTCCTGCTTATTAAATAAAAAAAAATAGTTTTTTTAACTGAAAGTAAGGAGCGACATTAAAATTTAAGATGAACCGAAATTGGTCTGAAGATAAAAGGGGTTCTCCCCTCTTTAATGCCTTGCTCTTTACGCTAAAGTTTTTTATTGTTTAAAAAAATAAAGTTGTGAGACAGAGTCAAACTTAAGCATAAAGAGCGAGGCGTTGAGGAGGGGACTGCCCCTTTCATATACGGAATAATTTCTGTTCGTTTTAAGTTTTAATGTTGCTCCTTACTTTCAGTTTAAAAAACTTGTTTTTTTTTTTATTTAATTTCTGATCGTTTTTTAGTTAATGCAGCTTTTATTTTGGTTCACTGTCATTGAATAAGTAAACAAAATTTTGTACCAATTCTTTAAAAATGACCCCTTAATCAGAAAGGCCGTTAATTAGAACAAATAGCTCTTATGAAAGTACTAAAACATCTTCGGCTTAAGGAGCAAGGCATTGACTATAACGCGAACCCTGTCATTTAGCTAATATTTTTCTGTCCTTTTTAAGTTTTGATGTTGCTCCTTGCTTTCAGTTTAAAAACTTATTTTTTTATATTTAATTGCTGATTTTTTTTTTTAAATAATGATGGGAAATCCGGCGCCCCCTTCATTTCATTGTGCCCTCCCTCGTGAAAACTGATTTCATGACCAGATCCTCCCATATAACCCCCGACCCACTCCCACCCCCCACTACCAGAAAAAATTCCCCCTGAAAACGTCTGTATACATCCCAATAACCAAAACTATATGTTAACATTGGGTAAATTTCATAACTTTCAGCCCTCCCCCTGGGGGCTTCGAGGGATTAAGTCATCCTAAAAGACATAGTTATCATATTTTCGGCCATGTTGAACAAAATAGTTATCTCAAAATTTTGATCGGATGACTTTGGGAAAGAAATGAGCGTGGGAGGGGGTCTAGTTGCCCTCCATTTTTTTGTCACTTAAAAAGGGCACTAGAATTTTTAATTTCCCTTCGAATGAGCCATTCCACGTTATTATAGGACCACTGGGTCGATACGATTACCCCTGGGGAAAAGAAAAAAAAACAAAAAAAAACAAATAAACACGCATCCGTGATCTTTCTACTGGCAAAAAATACGAAATTCCACATTTTTGGAAATAGGAGCTTGAAACCTCTACTGTAGGGTTCTCTGATACGCTAAATCTCATGGTGTGATTTTCATTATGTTTCTATAACTTTTAGGGGGTCTTCCCCTTTTTTCGAAAATCTGCCAAATTTTCTCAGGCACGTAACTTTTGATAGGTAAGATTTAAACTTGATGAAACTATATATTTGAAATCATAATTAAAATCTGATTCCTTTGATGTATCTATTGGTATCAAAATTCCGTTTTTTAGAGTTTCGGTTACCATTGAGCCGGGTCGCTCCTTACTTACGGTTCGTTACCACGAACTGTTTGATAAACTTGTTACGAAATTACTTGCCCAAATTGTGTATCTATACATAGAGTGTATAGGAAAGTAAATAATTTTATGAATTAGTTAGGGACTACATTTTATATTCATCAAAATGCCCCAGGGGCTCGGCCTAGTTTTTCATATGTCGAATTTGAAGGATTTTTCTATGGTAGGTTTTTATCTGCTAAAAGCCCTAGATATTTTGTTGTTGCTACTCGTTTTGTCAGTCTTCCTCAAAGAGTGGATTTAGCTTTCACTCCGTGAAAATCTAGACAATCAGTGGCTTTAGTTGGAGAGGGGGTGCACGGCCCTCCCTAGATTTTCCCGCTCCTCCTCTACGTTCCGACAAGTATCTTTTTAGGGGTATTTTCATTGAAAAATGACAAACTTGCCCCCCCCCCTCCTAAATTTTATTGAATTGGAGCCACTGTAGCCAATACTATGAAATAAAATAATAAGAATTAGGGTAGTATATTTTGTTGAGAAAATATTTTAAATTTAGAATCATTATCAATTTTATTATGCAAAACATCAGATGAAGGCAATGTCAGGAAGAGCAAAATGTAATCCAAAAACAGGATGACACCAGCTTCTGGCAGATAAAGCTTCAATTTATGAGTGGAAATTACGAAAAAGAGAGGTCCTAAATCTAGCCCTTGGTTGAGCCCCCCTCCCAGAAAAAGTCTGAGTTCTATGTAATACTTAAGTGCTTAAAGTGTTTGTATTTGATCTAGTTCGAAATAATAACGTTCGACTTCCACTAGAAAAACAGAGCTGAACGCTTGTGACTTGCCACTATGGAGATTTTAAAAGCTTCTATTGGAGACAATGTACTTGAGATATATACCCCCTCCTGAAATACTGAGAGCTCCTTCGTCCTTTGCTCAAATTAAGTATTGAAATTGGGTCTTAAAGTACCATGTTTATTCACCAAAAATACTATGGAATAATCAGAGGAGGGGGGATTAAGTATGAAATTAAAATTAAGCAAAAATGTAAATGCAGTTGGAAAAATTATTTTAAGCAGTGATAAGTAGTATCCATTCTAATCCTTTGTCAATTTAGGGTACACATTTTCCATACTTATCGTACTTGTAAGCATCGAGTCTCTTGCGCTTCTGAGCCTTCAACAGGTTTCAAGCCCACTTCTTCTGTCCTTCCTCTGTCTTTTGAATACCCAAATCAGTTTATTTCCCAAGCCCTTGTTTAGAGGATGATTCTTGATTGTATCAAAAGAAAAATATTAATAGACTACACCACAATGAGCATTCTAAAAAAAGAAGCTAATAAAATGGGTTTGTTTAGAACAGTGATGGATTGGAACGAAACAATCTTTATCTTACTTCAGCATCACAAAAAACTTACATAGTACATCAAGATTGTGTATACTTTTTTTTTTGTTTTGTGTTACTAATCTTAAACTTGAAGCCCAGGGCCTTCTCATCAAAGCTTGGTTTCTTACTTGTCAGGCTGATTTGTCGTGTGTGTTTATGAAAACAGCTACGAGTGCACACAGGTTTAGCCCCGGGGGAGGGTAAGGGGTTTTTAATAGAAGGACGGGCGAAAGCACGGAAAACTATACTCTCGTGCTTTTTATTCTGGGGATAGTTATCACTCCATCCCTTACAGGGATTATTTGAAAAAAACTACGTTTTCTAAAGAGTTAAAGAGGCTGAGTTACAAGGTCGAACCTTAAAACGTACAGGGATTAGGAGGCATAGTTGGGGGGCTGCCGCCCCCAAACCCCCGCTTTCGCAGCCTTTAAATAAAAAAAAGTTTTTTAAAGTGAAAGTAAGGAGTGACATTAAATCTTAAAACGATCATAAATTATTCCGTATATGAAAGGGGCTGTGCCCTCCTCAACGCCTCGCTCTTTACGCTAAAGTTTTTATTGTTTAAAAAAAGAGTTGTGAGAAAGTCAAACTTTAGCGTAAAGAGCGAGGCGTTGAGGAGGGCACAGCCCCTTTCATATACGGAATAATTTCTGTTCGTTTTAAGATTTAATGTCGCTCCTTACTTTCAGTTTAAAAAACTTTTTTTATTTAAAGGCTGCGAAAGCCGGGGTTTTGGGGGCGGCAGCCCCCCAACTGTGCCTCCTAATCCCTGTACGTTTTAAGGTTCGACCTTGTAACTCAGCCTCTTTAACTCTTTAGAAAACGTAGTTTTTTTCAAATAATTTCTGCACGTTTTTGTACAGTTTATGACTTATTATTGCTTGACTAATTGTTACCTGATCGTGTTGGGAGTTAAAGTGGGGGGGTTGCCGCCCCCCCCAAACTCCCCCCTCTTGGACAATCTTGTGTTTAGGCTTTTTATTACTGAATACTCAAAACACGTCGTACAGGGTGCCTCCAAATCCCGGTACGTTTTAAGATTCGAAAATGTGACTCAGCCTCTTTAACAGCCCCCCCAACTGTGCCTCCTAATCCCTTTACGTTTTAAGGGTTGAGCTTGTAACTCAGCCTCTTTAACTCTTTAGAAAACGTAATTTTTTCAAATAATTAAAGAAAGAAACTGAGTTTCTTTTTTAAACTTTAAATTCAGTATATAAAAAATTTCCTCTGACGGGGAATCGAACCCGGGTCTTCCGCCTGACAGTCAGGAGTATCGACCGCTGTACTAAAGAGACACAATTGTAATTGTTTTTTAGTAATTGGAATCTATTTTTGACGCAAGTAAATCCCCACAAAACTTGATATTTGGTTTTTGAAAAACAGGGAAATTTCGAGGATAAGCTCCCAGGCCCCAGAAAAGCTTATCCTCTAAATTTCAGCCCGATCAGACAACGTTAAAGGGGGGCTGTGGTGGGAAAAATAAACATGGGCTATTATAGGAAAACGAGGTTTTTCGTAAATGTAAATTCGGAGGATAAATTTTTCGGTCTGAAAATATCAAAAGGCCCTAACAGGTCGAATTCTGCTTCGAATGAGTCCTCATTCACGCCGATCAGTTGCCAACTGTGGCCCGTAGGCGTGTATAACAAAAAAAATTTAACTCTAAGTGGCTGTATTTGTTTTTGGAAAAACAGGGAAGGAGGGCTTGGATTGAGCTGAGGATAATTTTGAGGATAAGCTTTCGGATCCTATAAAAGTTTAATCACTAAATTTCAGCTCAACCAGACAGCGCTAAAGGGGGGCTGTGGTTAAGAGTTCGACACTTCCGGCCCACTTTTACCCATGAAGATAAAGTCGGAGGGGGGTGAAATTTTGCACGTTTCTTAGTTTGAGCTTGGGCTACAAAATACGATTACCGCTGTCTCTCTGCGACCGCTAGGACCGGAAATCGCTTAACATTGTGGTGGGTCGCCTCTTTATAGAGGCACAAGTGTGCCTCCTTGAAAGTACACAAATCCAAGGTAGAAACAAAGAAGTATTTCTTCAAAAACGAGGTAAAAGAAATTGTTTCCATGCCCCCCCCCCCCCTCCTTGGAAAGTAGAATTATGGCTTTGTTTATAATATTGTGCATTAAAAGTAAGAGGGGGTAACCGAAGTTATGCTAGCAATTTGCAACTTACCTATTATTTCAGATTCCCGTGTTCATCGTCGGCGCTCTTAGCAACAACTACGTCAGCACCATCTCAAATGCCGGTTTTGAATGCTCCATTTGGTGCATCCACAGTCACAGTCCAGTCGCGTCCATATCGCCCAATTGCTCCCGCTCCAGTTGCTGCAAATCCACCAATGACTTCTGTACCCTTCAAAAACCTCCCTCCAAATGCACCGCCTATAGCCTTCCCACCTCCTTCACAAGAAGTGCCTCCGCTATTACCACAAATATCTGTGCCTAGTATATCATTAACGCTGCCATATGTGAGTAGTGCAAGCATTTCAAACTCTTCGATGGTGAGTATACCAAGTTCAGCGCTGGTTGGTGCACCTCTGAGGGTTTCTTCGCCTATTTTGACGATGCCGGACTTAGTGGATTTAATGCCAATTATACCAGATGAGATGAAAGAAAAAACAGATAAAAGAGGGACCCCTGACCAACGAGATGCAAACCAAAATTTCAACTTTTCTGCGTTAAAGAACATCGTACCTGAATCTAATGACATGAAGTCGGAGTGTAAGTTTTTATTATTGTTCTTATCAGTCGTAGTTCTGGTCTCTCTTGCGCCCGGGGCAAAATCTCGATTAGCCCTCCCTGTCTCCAAAAATTTTCAGCCTTAATTTTAACAAAATTTTCATTTATTAAACAAAATTATTTTCAATGTATTAATCGATTAATTCTTTTTAATTTATTTCATTTTATTAATCAATTATTAATTTTTAATTATTTTCATTTATGAACTGTGCCTTCTACTTTATTTTACTAAAAATGAAATTTCAAAAAATACAAAATTATTATAACCATCAGATTATTTTTTTGGAATTTTGCGCCCCCCCAAAATCTCTTCGCCCGAGGCAAGTGCCTCCTCTCTACCTCCCCTAAAACCGCCTCTGGGTGTTATTTATTATTAGTAACAGGAGATCTAGATTTATTATTAGTAACAGGGAAACTTCGGAAAAGAATAAACCTCTTTTTCAAAAAAAAACAACTTTAATTTCATTTTACTTCACTTGCAGTAGAAAGTAAAACCATTAGTGTATTGGACGTGGGGTTATTTGTGACGTTATTCATATGATTTTTTTTTTCCAAAGTTAAGGCACATACGAATGTTCTCGAATTCGGGCCCACCTAGATCATTTCCTCACACCAAAAAAAATTATAGTGCCATTTCGAAAAAAAATTACAGATAAATAATTCAACATTATTCTTGAAAGTAGTACACATACATTGGTACGGGCACGTGTGCAGATCTTTTTTTTTGGGGGGGGGATAATAATAATAATGATAAAATGTTTGATAATTTAAATAAAAAGTGCCCAAAAATTAGAGAATTTAGGATTTTGTGAGCAAGAGCCCCCTCGTCTTTTTATGTCTCAGCATATGAGGTTTTCCCGTCAAGAAATGCTTCCTTATATCGCCATTAAGAAAAATTAGAACAAAAAATGTTAAAATCTGGAGAAAAGCACACGATGGAATGTAAAAAAAAAAGAATACAGTTGGACCTGAAATATTAGTGTAGGAATCAGACCCCAACCCTCTCTAATCCTAAAGTTTTGCCCGTGTCTCGTGTGGCATCTGTGTCCGTAGATTTTCTCACGGGGAAGCATAATATCCGTATACATTATTATTGGGGCAATGTTGCCAAATGTAGTGCACTTGTGTCTTTTTGGTGATTTTTAAGGTGGTTGTGCATTGAATTTTTAAAAACATTTTTTCAAAGTGAAGCTCTTCGAGCAGTTGCACCTTAGGAGCATTTTGCTCGTAAGATGGTAATTCTGGTGCATTTTCGCTCTGATGGCTGCACTGTATTTACCAGGCATGTGTTAAACACTGATTCACTGATTGGAATGGTGTAAGTTCAAAAAATGATTTAAGGCTGATTTTTAACAAAATATTAAGATAGTTACAGTGAACTTCGGCGGTTAGCAATACTTCTTGGTTTTGAATTAAAGCTCTAAAAACTTCACAATTTTGGAACAACCAAAAGAAAAATCTTAGGCATTTTTATCAGGTATGACCTAAGATGGTTGGCGTTTTCACGTACGAATTGACCTAAGCTGAGTCTAAGGGACATAAACTGTTTTTATTCGGATGTCGATGGTGCTTTAAAAACAAAATATAACCACTAATATCTTTCTTATCGATGTAGCTATTAAAAGTATATACCTGAAAGAAGTCAAATTTTGCCACCTTCCCCGATGAAAAAAGTCTGAATATGGGCCAATATTCGGGTAGTTTCTGTTTTGGATCAGAGTTATAGTAAAATTCGTTTTAATGGCCATAAAATTGTGTCGATTTTTTGTCAAGGGTGGGGGAAGGGAGGGGCAACACATTTTAAAAACGAACAGAAGAATGATTTATAACGCATTTTTTTATGTTTCTACGAGCCGGACAAAACTTTGGGAGGGGGGGAGATTCAAACCCGGTACCCCTCCCTCGGATACAGTCTTGACTTTTTGTTATATGGGTATCTAAAACTACTAACGTAAATTACGCACTTTTATTAAAGCCTATTTTCACGACAATGGCAGTCTAACTCATGTTCCCCTCCCATCTTCATAAAAAAAGAGAAAAAATGCTGATTTTTACATTCTGCCCTACTCTGGTCTCTAGTCAGAGTTGAAAAAGAGCTCCTCGTCAAGAGAAGGGTTGCTGGCCGGTGAAAAAATTACTTTATTTTAGTAATTTTGTGGTTAATTTATTGATTTTCTTTAATAATCTAGTGAGTTATGTGCTGATTTAGTAATTTTTTACTTAAGGCAATGTAAAAAATCACTAGAAATAGTGATAAATCATTTGGGTGGCAACCCTGGTCAAGGAGGATGGGTTCAAAAACGTATTTTTGTTGAATGAATCCAGCGATAAAACACAGGTTCACACGTGGATGGATGAGTTCCATCCAGCTCTCATCCCTGTGAAAATGGGCTCTTAGATTGATAAATTCTCCAGGAAGATTTCAAAGAATTTCGTGTTCAGTCAGATATGCCACTCGGAATTTGCATAGCGACGTTGCTCAGTCGTTACTGCTCGACAAGATATACCAACCTCTGTGGCAACTTAAAAATGGAAGTAATTTTTTTTTTTAATTTTTACCTTTAAGTCGTTTTGTTTGTCTTTTATTGTAAGATTTTGTTTTTGCGTTTTTTTTATTTATTTATTTATAGCCCACAAATGAACATTAGACGTGACACTGCAGAGTAATCGAAAATATGAAAGAAAAAAAAATAAATCATTACTTAATACGAAATATCACTAGGAAACAATAATCACCGTTGTGCATAACCAACACAAAAATCAATAACAATAATCGTCCAAACAATAAAGAACAGTATCAATACCTATAACGAAATAAACGAATAATAATTACTAAAAGTATGGTGAATAAACATGTGCAATAGCTTTAAACTGCCTCAGAATTGCCTTCAGAGCCGAACTGGTAACCGTAAATTATTGAAAAAATTATTTTTTATATATTTTTGTTACTTTTTACGAGTAGGACAAAAAATGGGGGGTGGGGCAAACCCGGTAACCTCCCCCTGGATACGACGTTGTTCTTATCTCCTTCTTTAAATCTTAGAACCACGGGGAAAAAAAAGTTTGACGAAGAATCTGGTTTAAGTCTTGGGAAACTTGTTGTTCAGACACACGGTCCAGGAAAAGCAGGTTTAAGCTAAACTTAGAATACTCCTTTTTTAATAGGACAGGTCATGTACCTCTCTTTCCATAATCTCTAAATTAAAAATATACAAGTAGGGAAAGGTTAGAGGTAGGAACAGTGAAAACGTTCTCCTGGTCCTTAGTTCGGACAGTAGAATTGCGCCCAAAATTCATTGAGCTAGGGCAACTAGATTGCAACGTCTCTAAAGGCTAGTCGCAAGTCGCTCTTACTATTCCAAATATATCTGCAATTTAGTTTTTTGTACTCGAGTTTCAATGCAGATTTGTAAAATCTTAATTCCGTCTAATATTTTGTATATTATTTATATAATATTAAATTAAATATTAATGTTAATAATTTTTTATTATAAGATTATAAAATTATGTTATTTATAAAATTAATATTAATACATTTTTATATTAAAAAAATAATAATTGTAAAATTCTAATCTTAATATTTGTAGAATCTTAAATCCGTAAACTATGCAGAAAGAGTCGTAAAGATTACTAAAAATACTGTTGGACACAATTTTATCGGTATTTTTACCCATTCATAAATCATTTCACACCTTTTCAGGTCTTGCGATGGAAAAAGATTCTAATCGCAATTCGCCATCTTTAAAACTAGAAATAAATGAGGAACCAGAAGAAAAGAAATCATCAATACTCACTCACGTGATTGGGGATTTCCTGATTCATGAGTGTGAGTATCCCGTTTTTGAAGCATGTGAGTAGACTCTCAATGCTTCTAATTTATTACTAATTTCTCACAAATTTTTAGGTGTTACTAGTTTGAGAGACTGAGTAGACTCTAATGCTTCTAGTTTGTTACTAAGTTCTCAAAAAATTTATAAGTTTCTTTAGTTCAGAGACTAAGTAGATTCTCAGCGCTTCTAATTTGTTACTAGTTTTCTCACTCATATTGCTTCTAATTTGTTACAATTATTTTTTCTCTGTATTCTACTAAAAATATGGGATGGAAACTGAATCGGGCATTACTGTTGCCATTTTTCTTGAGACTAAAAATATGGTTTGCTCCTAAATTCAAAAGGCTACTAATAATTAACATACGAATGACAACAAATACTTAACATACAACTGACTGACAAATAATGAATGACTAATTTACTAATTTAGATCGATCTAATTTAGCTACTAAATTAGATACTAATTTAGATCGATCCTTAGTTACTCAGCCTCTTTCTCGAAAACGCTCGAATACTCGAAAAAATTCATCTTTCACTTGAGCAAAATACGAATCAAGTATTCTTAGTGACAAATTTGAAATCGATTCTTTCTGGCCTAGAAACGACGAGGATAAATACTCATATATATCGGATAACTAATTCCTTGATAGCGTTGAATTATTTTCTTGAACGCATGCGTGAATTTTCTTTGGGGGGAGGAGAAGTAAGTTCTAGGAGACTGAAAAACAGGGTGAGTTACACGAAAATATATGGAATTATGAAAAAAAAAACGAATGACTCAGCTTTGTGTGGGTTTGTCTAGGATACATTCAAGGGCTCCAATTGAGTGAGAGTAAGAACGCACATGCCCCCCCCCCGTTTTTTGAAAAATATGTTTTTTGCATTTTTATTGGGGAAGTTAAACAAAATCGGTCCCTCTCCACCTAGGTTTTAAATGTAACTTTTTTGTACCTTACTTTTTTTTCAAATGAAAAAAAAAATTGCACCACCCCCCCCCCCCACCATATTTTGTAAAATGGCACTCTTAATAGACTGCTTTGCTAGATGCTATTCACGATAAATCTGTGGAGGATAGAATTTATGATATTCTACGCCTCTTCCTTGTTTATTCGAAACCACTCTTGAAAAAAGACTAGGCCTATTTCATTGCTAAAATTGAACCTACAAGATAAAACACAAAACCTAACAGTAAATACCATGTAATTCAATTCTTTCGCCTTTTTATCTCACTGGAAAAACTATCTCACCCTTCTACTAGGTAGAAATATGGTATCTTTATTAGGGGAATTTAATGCCCAGGTTGGTAGGAATAGTAATATATGGTTTCTTAGCTTAGGTATATTTGATGCCGAGAAGGAAATACCCATGACAATAGACTGCTACAATTTCGCAGTTGCAATAATCTAGTGGAAAAACTATCTCACCTTTCTACTAAAAAAGGAGTTTATCAGTCAGTTGTTGAATGCACTGATCAGTAATTTCGTTTTGCTTAAATGCCGGACATATGATTATTCATCTCCTTGGGTGAAATTTCCTTTAAAAATCGCATGAGACAAAAAATTTCCCAGGAAATCAAGTTTTTAAACTCACGAATGGTTTCAGAGAATCTGTCAATTACCCTCCCACTGCATGTACTAAAACTAGAAATCGTTTCGTATGGACTCATGTCGCCTCTTCTAGGAGGGTCAAAAGTGCCTATTCGCTTAGGAATGATTTGGTTAAAGAAATATACGTATCTGCTTATACCAACTTCTATGAATGTGCATGTAAACATACTCCAATGAGGTTGCTCATACCTTCTCCTAGTTCCTCCTCCTTCCCATATGATTTTTTTTAAATAACATTAAATGTATAAAAAACTAAATCCGCTTGTCCCTAAATTGTGTTCTATTGAATTATTGCACCCATCTATCTTAAGTTCTAGACCGTATAAATCTGTAACTATGAGTTAGGCAACGTCAATATAACTTAACTGCAATTATGAGCAATCTAATTTAATGTAACTTAATCGTAGGTCCCAACATAGGGTTTACGAAAAGAGTTATGTTGCCTCCCCTTAACCCTCTCCGAAGGCTAGTGTCAATTTCACTTTACTGACAGAAAGCTAAAAGCTACTGAAAGCTAAAAATATACACATATTTTCTTTACAGAAAAAAGTGGGTACTGTGCAACGTTCAGGACTGATGTATCTCGAACAATCAATTTACTCTTGCTAATCTAATATGTAATAAAAGCCGCGTTTTCAGGCTCAGTGGGTTCGAGCACGGGTTGTTCTCGTCTAGTTTCAAGTCTCTAGTTTTTCGTCTAGTTTTAGCGGGTTCGAAGTTCCAACCCCGTATTTTCCTCGAGAACTCGCTTTGTGAAAACGCTTGATGCACTAGACGAGAACAACCCGTGTTCGAAAACGGGTTGTTCACAACTCAGCGGTTTCGAGCACTGGTTGTTCTCGTCTAGTGTATCAAGCATTTTCACAAAGCGGGTTCTCGAGGAAGAAACGGGGTTGTAACTTTGAACCCGCTGAAACTAGAAATTTGAAACTAGACGAGAACAACCTGTGTTCGAACCCGCTGAGCCTGAAAACGCGGCTAAACTTTCATTGATGGTTTCTTCCTTCTAAGTCAATTCCTTTCAAATTTGATAAAATCTGCTTGCTAAATTATTCTTCTTTGGGTAAAAAGGGAGGGAAAATGCTAGCTTTTAATTATTGATTTGTGTTTTTTAGAGTTTTTTTTTTATCTAGAACGGCTATTGGCTATATGGCTGAAATATTTGTTGAAGTTGTCATTGTCAGTTTGTAGTTGTCATTGTCAATACAAGTTGACATTATCTTGGAAGGAAGAAATCCTCATTTCTTGTAATTTAGATCGATCATCTATGATGGAAAATCATTGTGATCTTCATAGTTGCTGGATCTGAAATTCCGAAAACGGATTTTCATGGTTCCTGGTCTGAAATGCAAAATCAAGTGACGAAGATTTGTTGGGGTAATATTACCCCCCCCCCCCCTACTCATCTACACTTGAGTATGCAAATATACTATTCCATTTTAAAGTCAAAAAGGTTATTCGATAGCACCCTCCGTACCTATTTTTAATACTTAGACTAGACATATTTCCCCAAACGAAGGGAGGCTATTTTGATGGCTAATGGCCCAAAACTACTAACAAATTTGGGTCTTAAAATGCACTTCTTGAGCCTTCAGGCTCTTAGGGCTTCAGATGTTCGTCGATCGGTTGCTGAAACTGCCTTTCGGGGGTTTCTATGGCATGCTAATTTTGATAATAAAGTTTTCATCAAGGTAGTATCGCTTTTTGGAGATGATTTTATCTTTTTCTTTAAAACTGCGGAAGTTCATTTTTGTAGTGATAACTATTGATCTAAACTAATTAGGGGTTGTAAAGAAAACTAATTTTGATGATATACTTTTAATCAAAATTGTATCCTTTTTTAGGATCTTATCTTTTTTTAAACTATGTAGGTTCCTTTATTGATAACTATTGATCTAAACTAATTTGGGGCTCTGAAGAAAATTCAATTTAATGATATACTTTTAATCAAAATTGTATCCTTTTTTAGGATCTTATCTTTTTTTAAACTATGTAGGTTCCTTTATTGATAACTATTGATCTAAACTAATTTGGGGCTCTGAAGAAAATTCTATTTAATGATATACTTTTAATCAAAATTGTATCCTTTTTAGTCAATGTTTCCCTCCTTTTCTTTAAAACTATGATAATTCTCTAATGTTGATAACTATTATTAATTAAATCTAAACTTAATAATAGTGTTATATTTGGAATCAGTCTAAAGACTTTATATGTGCATTATATTTTAATGTATTTACTGGTGTATATACAGGGATTGCTCTTAACTTACCATTAACTTTCATAAACGGTTTGAATTCTAAGCAAGAATTATTTTATTCGCTATTTTGGTTTAATTATTTAAAATATATAGTTGCTCCTTCATACTTTTGAATATTAAGATTATGTGAATAACTTTAATTGTCATTTTCAGCTTCTGAACCATTCCCAGTTGTACGCTTATTTCCACCATCACCCGGGAAGAAAAAAGCTCGGGCGGAAGATGGCCCACCAAGTAAGTTTTACACTTTACTTTATTTTTTTCTCTTTGTCTTTGTTTTTACTTCTCCGTTTAATTTTCCTACCTTTCTAAAAGATCATCTTGTAAATGAGCTTTCCTTTCTTTGCGTCTTTATGTTGCATCATAGTATTTCCTTGAACCATTCTGAGGCTAATTGAAGCGATAAATTAGAGCCATCTGTTAAAGGATAATATCAGAGACAAAAAGAAAGCTTATTAATGCTTTTGATTTTAAAGCGCTACCCTGGGTTCCCACTGATGTAATTTCACGCAAAAACGGCCGTTTTTGCGTGATCCGTCAAATTTCCTCCGTTTTTTGCTGCAAGTTTATGCGTCATAGTGGTTCAACGGCTGCGTTGAAATATTTTACTGAGCCATTGAAAATCGCAGCCGCTATTTTAAATTGAAATCATTGTAGAGCCATAAATTTCAAGTAACTGAGAAACTAAACATGTTATAGATAAGACTTATATTTTTCATTAGGCATAATGAACCAAGGCTATTATAGGTTAGCCGTTTGAAAATTTTCTAGGCTTCTAGAATTCGAGTTAGCCTATTCTTATGCATATGATTTTTAAATATAACATAGTATATTTGCGCTTCAACGGCTGTAGTGAACCGTTTCTGTGTGAACATTGCTGCGAATTTCCCGCATCCGCTATCCATGAGCCGTTTTTCGTGAAAAAAAAAATCGCAAAGGCTAATCGTTTAAGAAAAAAAACTCCCAAAATTTTATGGTATTTCCGTCTTGCTTCTACTCCTCGTGTATTTACAAAAAAAAATTACTTTAAAAAAAATAGTTTTACTTTGAAAATTTTTGAAAAGTAAGTTTAAAAATAAAATACTTTTCAAGGGAAGAAAAAAATTAAGCACTTCTTTATTGGTGGGGATAAATGTGGAGTGGAGTGGTGGGGATAAATTCCAGTGGTGTGGTAATGTACCCACTGCTCATACTGCCACAAAATTCAAAATTAGCACCCTAAATTAATTAAAATATTTTGATTTGTCATGTTGTCGGTTATGTTGAATTAAGCAAGTATAGAAGAGGCAAATGGAATGTTAGGTTATTACAGATATCTAATCTGTAATAACCTGTTAGGGCATGTGACTAGAACTAAAAATGATTTTCAAGATAATTTCAAGCATCAAAATATTTTACCAAGCATATCAAAATATTTCAAAAAACCATCTTAAAAAATGGATCGATAGAAATGCAACGAGAGTTAAGTACTATTGATTGTGGCGCTAAGGGTGATGGATTTTGAAAATCCATGGGCGGGGATAAATAATGTATTGAAAAAACATCATAAGTATGGCCGTTGAAAGCCTAATATAAAAATAATGTGTAAGGATTTGTATAAATGTTTTTTATATTTAAATGCACGTACTAGTTGCTCTAACTAAATATCGGAGATTTTTTGGATTTCACCAACTGAAAACCTGCATGGGGAAAGAAATCTTAAATTTTGCTCATAATCAGGGTTGCCACCCCTGGTGATTTACCACTATTTCTAGTGATTTTTATACAGCCTAAACAAAAAAAATCAGCACATAAATCACTAGATTATTGAAGATAATTACTAAATCAACTAAACAATGACTAGAATCTAGTTATTTTTTTTCACTGGGTGGCAACCCTGCTCATAATGCCTCATGTGGCTTGTGAACGCGTGGACCGTGCTATGGGCTCGAGAATGTACTGAAAGTACCAAGGGCAATGAAAATGAAATACGATTGTTGAATTGGTTAAGCGGAATCTTACTGAACCACCATATATATCTTAAAAAATTAGGAAAAATTGGTTACTCAACTTTTGATGAAAAGGGTTCTGGTAGTACCGTGATAAAATTACGTTTGGTAAAAAGTCGTCAAAAGTTAGCTAAAAATAGGCTAAAAACATTTGACACCAAAATGCTGTTTTGTTGATTTATTCTCTCGGTTCATTGTGATAACACTAATAAAATGTGATACCACGCTAAAAACTTCAAAATTTTGAAACAAAAAGAAAAGCCTTAGAAATC
Organism: Artemia sp. Qi Xiang Cuo; assembly: GCF_049724085.1. NCBI lineage: Eukaryota > Metazoa > Arthropoda > Branchiopoda > Anostraca > Artemiidae > Artemia > Artemia sp. Qi Xiang Cuo. The sequence goes on from NC_142801.1 coordinate 18,786,344, forward strand.
GCAGCTTTGAACAAACATGAGATGGTTTCAGGGGGGGGGGGCAAAAAAGCTTTTATTTGGATATCTTCGGTACTTTAAGGCTATTTTTGAATGGATTTTGCTGTTTTCTAAAAAAAAATTGTTTAACTTTGATGTTGATTTTTTTTTTGTCTTTTATAGTGTTACTCCTTATTTTTGGGTATATCCTTTTATTCCATCTTTTTGTTTATTCTTCCGCTACTCTTTGATTTTTACCCATGATTTTTAAAGTCTTTATCGATTTTGAACGAAGGCTGCGATTTTTATCGAAGTCTGCGATCGGTCTGAAGGAGTCCAGAAAATTTATCAATAATTGCCTATAAAACACTTTCTTCCTTATCTTGACCCTTTCTCCTCCTAAAAAAGTTTGGACCCCCCTCTGAAGGGTTGGACCGACTTACACCTACGTGCAGAAGCTTAAAACAAGTCTGCCTCTTTTGAAACTGAGTTTTGGCAACATTGGAATTATCATTTGATGGGGAATGCGTATCTTTCCCTGTTTCAGAGAAAACCCAAGAAAGTTTTATAAGTGGGCCTTTACAGTAAGATAAAAGTGGAATTATTATGGTCCTCGCGTTCTTTCTTGGGCCCTCTTCAGGGATCTCAATTTACGAAAACGTAGACTGTGGCGAAGTAACATACTTTTCTATTTTTAGTGGAGGGCTAGTTTTGTCTTTTTTGTATTGAAAACACCAGATAAAAAAAAAGGTATTTTCTTCAAAATATAGGGTGGGGGCAAAAAAAAATCTACTTGGGCAGAAAAATCTACGGGGTAATTACTCCTCTCTCCTACATGACTTGCTTGTCCAGCTCTTCATTTTAGGCTTTGTTTTAAGGTTTACCTGTTTTTGCTAAATTTTTGAATGCATCAGCGTGTTCTTTCTTCTCTTTGTCAGAAACTGCCTGTTCTTCTGTTATTTGATTGTGACTAGCTTTAAATTTTTAATCTTCTTCTTCTTCCAGGAAAGAAGATAGCGCTAGATCCGGAAACGGCAACCTGCAAGGAATGTGGAATAACTGATACTAACACCAAATTTGACAAGACTAAATCATACTGCTCCCCTTCTTGTGCCAAAAAGTAAGTAGTATAAACAGCTATAAATAATCTATTTTTCCTCATTTGTATTGTCATAGCCAGGGGAAGGGGGGACGCCTGTCCCGGGGCAGGTTCTGAGGGATAACAAGCTTTTTATTTGTGTATTTTGTTTACTTATATTGTATTAGTGATGGGAGAGGGGATTAAACTCAGTGGCGGATCCAGGGGGTGCCCCCCCTAGCGTCGTCTAAAGTAGTGTAATTTACTTAATTAACGCAAGTTTGTGTTAATTAAACTTGCTCCTAACGCAAGTTTATCGGATTAACCTATTTTGCGCCCCCCCCCCCAAAAAAAAAATCCTGGATCCGCCCCTGGGTAAACTGATATTGTCCTTGGTGCTGGAAACCCTAGTTACGCCTCTGCTCATTTGTGTCTTATAATGCCTTTATGTTTATTTACTCATTAGTCAATGCTTTAGGCGAGCATTGTAAAATTTTTCACGAGCGGGGAAGGGTCTTGAGCGAACATTTATTTTTAAGCCTAAAATTTTCACTTTTTATTTTATTTTTTGGATATGAATCTGACGTCTAGAAAAAACATGTCTAGGAAATGAGTCACTACGTATCTCCAATTCTAGAAAATGTCAATTTTTCCTTGAGTTATTTTTGGATTCTGGGGGATTCTTGAATACAGGAAACTTAGTACCAGAAACTATGGATGAAATTGTAAAGGCTATTAAATTTTGGTGGAAATTTTAGGAGTTCCAGCATGAGTCATTATAAATTTTTGATAAATTCAAAAATTTACAAGTGTGCAGATATTCACAAGGACTAGACGTATATTGTCGGTCTTGTGTAGGTGATTGCATTAGTATCAAAGCTGTATCCATGGGGGGGGGGGGGGGTTTAAGCACCCTCCTCCCGAATGTTTGTTCGACTCGTAAAAACAAAACAACAAAGAATATAAACAAATTTTAATGGGTTTTTAAGTCCCCCCCCCCCGTACCCCCAATGAAGGTCCTGGATACGGCCTTGATCGGCATGCAATTTTTGTCAGCAATGGATGGTGGACATGTCCATACCTATCACGGTCATTTGAAAAGCGTAAAGAAAGATCTGAAACAAAAGAAAACAAAATATCTGTCCAGTTTTTGAAACGGCCTATTTTTCCTAGATTTAATCGAACACAGGAAATTATGAATAAAATTACGAAGATGTCAGATTTTGGGGAGATTGGTGCTGGATATGTACAACTTCAATCACTTAGATATTGTTTATTGTTATTTGAAAAATTTTAAACCGCGGTATTTATAATAAGTTAATATAAACGTTTAATAAACTTTTAAATGTAATTATAAACTTTATAACGTCACTTTTTAAATGACTTATTTGTCAAACCTTCAATTTATTTTTCTTTAATCGAGTTTATGTTATTCCTGGGGTGTCAAGTTGGGGGTGGGATATTTGCCCCCTCCTTAGATTTCAAAAAACACTTTTTTGGTATTTTCATAGAAGATGCCTTTTTTACCATATTAGGCTAATTGAAAATAATCGAAAAACATCACGATTGTTACCCTAAATTTTGAAAAAAAAAATATTTGCCACGCACCCACCTCTACATTTTTGAATTGACGACATTGTGTTGTCCCACGCATTTTCAGCGTGCTTTTACCCTTTATTCCTTTTTTTAGGGCAAAGCAGGTTAAGACGGAAACTATTAGCAAGGAGAAGAACAAAGAACAGGAAATGGGTAGTCTAACGAATGGAATTACCCCAATGGTAAATATTTTTTTCTGCCAACTTGTCTCTGAACTTTTCTTGTCAATATATCAAATTAAAACGTGTATTTTTAACAAAAAGAAACAGAAATAACCAACTTATGGTGAGCTGACTTTGTGCTTTTGAATCATTACAAGTCACACATGCACAGAGTGTATCGAGGCTAGTATTGGAATTTATCCGACGTGAAGTATAAAAAAAGGAAGACAATCACTGCATTTATTACTTTCCGAGGACCGGAGAAAAAGTTTCTCTCCCCCCCCCCCCCCCAGCACAATATCTTAAGTCACCTTGTCCGTCCTTCAAACAAAAAACTGTCGTTGAAACTTTCAGCATAATCCCTCAGCTGTGAAACAAAATGGGATAGACTTAACAAATTATAACATTGGACCCCCTCCCCCAAACCTGTTTATTTGAATTATTTATTCAACTGTATGTGTAAAATAGTCTAACATAGATTTAATCTCCGAAAATACAACTTTTACCCAAAAAGGAATACACTTAAAGTTTTGCTTTTTACGAACCGGAAAAAGCCCTGCCTAGGGCTTGAACCAGTGACCCTAAAATTGGGAATTGCTGTACGGTCTGAGCAAGCCTGGCCCGTTATTTGATGTTACTCATATTGTATTATTATGTACGGATACACGGGGCTCCTATTAACGGGTTTTCTCGAGAGTCTCAGACACTTATCTACTGTATAAAGCATAAAAATCGTCAATGATAATGGTAATAAGCTTACCTAAGCTATGGATGTCAGGTATTGTGTTATCTTGGAACAATAATTTCGACAGGACCTGTGCCTGTCATCATCAGGTTCAAATTCAAAACTCTTGCCAGAATATAAAATCACTAAATAAAATAAAACTAAAATCACTGAACAACACTAGTAATAAGTCGAACCTGGAATTATTGTTGTAATATGGCTCGGATTTCGGTAGAGGCATTGATGGCCGCTATCCTAGTAGATCTCAAAAAGGTTGGGTCTTTAGAAGTATGGTGGAGTTTTTTGCGAGTTCTTAGCCTATGGGTAATGGGTTCCCAAATTTCACTGATGCGGAACTCTCCATTGTCTTTATTAATGGCTGGTTTGTTTTTAGCAATTTCCAGAGCTTCTCTGATTTTCTGCTTTAAGAGTTGTGGAACAATAGCAATAATTTGAGCCTGGTCAAAATTAACGGAGTGAGAAGGGTTTTCAAAAATATGATGGGCCAGTGCAGAAAAATTATCTTCCTCCTTAAGCTTTGTCTTTTTAAGGCAGGCATCAATGGAATCAGCATGTTCTTTTAATCAGTGATGTAGAGATCTCATGGTACGACCTATATAGGTATCACCACAACTGCAAGGAATCTCATATACCCCTGGTGGATCTGAAGTGATCTTATCTTTGCCTTTGTTTAAGAAGGAGGAGACGGTCATTCCAGAAGGAAAAAACACCGTAAAGCCTAGCTTAGTGAGTTTGGAGCTTAAAACGTCAGTAATCCCCTTAATATAAGGTAATGACAAAAAGGGTTTATCTTCTTCAGTCTTAGGGGAGCTCTTGGTTTTTGTGCTAATCTTTCTCCTGGAGATAACCTTATCAATGACTTGTTGGGGGTAGCCATTGCCCATAAGAACATCTCTTATATGATCAAGTTCAGCCTTCAGCTCCAAATCAGACGAACACACTACAAACGCTCTATCAACCAGCGAATAGACTACAGAATTTTTAATTATTGGGTGGTTATAAGAGTCATATCTCAGATATCTATCACTATGAGTTGGCTTTCTATATACACTCAAGTCAAACCTAGTTTCCCGTTTGGTAATGAGAACATCTAAGAAGGGTAAACTGTGGTTATTTTCAAGTTCAATGTTGAACTTTATATCTGGATCCTGCTGGTTAAAAGTATTGAGAAAGGATCTTAATGTGTCTTCTGTCCCATTCCAAATTATTAGGCAATCATCTACATATCTCATGTAGAGTTGGAGATCCTTGAAGTCCTGCTTGAAGATATTATTTTCGATATATTGTAGAAACACCTCACTAAGAACTGGTGCCAAGGCTGATCCCATTGGTATGCCCCACTTCTGTTTGTAGGTTTGATGCCTGAAAGTGAAGTAAGCGTTGTTCAGACATAAAGACGTGAGAATAATGATGTCTGTCGTGTCTAAGCTGGTCAGTTCTTTCCAGGAATCATCATTTTCCAAAGCAGATGGTAAAGCTGTTATAAGTCGGGGCAAGGGAATGCTAGTAAACAGAGATACAACATCGAAACTGTATATTGTGGTATTCTCCAAGATGTTGGTGCTTTTTAGCTTTTCAACTGCTTCTTTGGTATTTCTTATTGTGTGTTGGCTGCTAAGAGTTATGGATCTTAAAATACCAGCCAAATACCTTTCCAACTTTTGTGTAGCTGAACCTATTGTTGTCACAATAGGTCTAAGGGGAATAACTGGTTTGTGAATTTTGGGTGCACCATAAAATCTAGGAATGACCGGTCTGACAGGAATGAGTTTCCGATAAAGTTGATCATTAATCCTATTTGTGAGACTAAGATTATCCAAAGCTTTTTTGATATTATCATAAGCAACCTTTACAGCATTGACATTAACTTTTTCATATACTTTGTTGTTATTCAGGAGGTTTAATGATTTGCTGACGTACTCAATCTCATTGAGGATTACTATTGTATTACCTTTATCAGCTTTGGTAATTATGATGTTGGTATCTTTCTTGAGATCTGTGAGGACCTTCATTTCATCTCTTGTTAGATTCTCCTCAATATGTTTCTTTTTGGACAAAGCTTTTCTGAGGGTATTAGAAACCAAGCTTCTAATATCTTGTGGATCAACATTGATTGTTTTCTTGTTTAGAATTAAAGCTGACTCTACATTGGAGATGATTTCTTCTACTGGTAAATGTTTGGGGGGGATAGAAAATTTCCATCCTTTTGAAAGAATGTCTAATTTCTTTTGGTCAAATGTTTGTTGAGTTAAATTGATGACTGCTGGACCTGGTGCCACTCTAGGATTATGTGTAACCCTAGTAACAAACTCCCCAATTTTAAGTTTTTCTAGCTTGTCTACATTTACTCTCCTGGTTGTTGAAAAACAAACTTAAAATCTTTGTCATGGATCATGCCAACCTTAGTGAAATCTTCTGGGCTAAGAGTATTACTCAGTAGCTGTCTAATTGTGTTGATCTGTTGAAAAACCATTTATCCCCTCTGTTGGAGGTCCTTTAATTCATGGTTAATAAAGATTAGGCAAGCTCTGTGTTGAGCAGATTTATCGTTCTTGCTAGATATTTTCACTCTGGGTCTCATAGAGTGTGGAATTAAATCTTGTTTCTTACATTGTTGTAAGAATTTTTGGTGATTAATGATTCTAGCTTTCTTCCTAAATAGGAGAGATAGATCTTTGACTTGCTTGGCCACATACCCTCCATAGGTCTTACTAATATATTCTCTGAGGCCAACCTGACTCTTGTACATGATAATGGTAATAAGCTTACCTAAGCTATGGATGTCAGGTATTGTGTTATCTTGGAACAATAATTTCGACAGGACCTGTGCCTGTCATCATCAGGTTCAAATTCTAAACTCTTGCCAGAATATAAAATCACTAAATAAAATAAAACTAAAATCACTGAACAACACTAGTAATAAGTCGAACCTGGAATTATTGTTGTAATATGGCTCGGATTTTGGTAGAGGCATTGATGGCCGCTATCCTAGTAGATCTCAAAAAGGTTGGGTCTTTAGAAGTATGGTGGAGTTTTTTGCGAGTTCTTAGCCTATGGGTAATGGGTTCCCAAATTTCACTGATGCGGAACTCTCCATTGTCTTTATTAATGGCTGGTTTGTTTTTAGCAATTTCCAGAGCTTCTCTGATTTTCTGCTTTAAGAGTTGTGGAACAATAGCAATAAGTTGAGCCTGGTCAAAATTAACGGAGTGAGAAGGGTTTTCAAAAAATATGATGGGCCAGTGCAGAAAAAGTATCTTCCTCCTTAAGCTTTGTCTTTTTAAGGCAGGCATCAATGGAATCAGCATGTTCTTTTAATCGGTGATGTAGAGATCTCATGGTACGACCTATATAGGTATCACCACAACTGCAAGGAATCTCATATACTTCTGGTGGATCTGAAGTGATCTTATCTTTACCTTTGTTTAAGAAGTAGGAGAAGGTCGTTCCAGAAGGAAAAAACACCTTAAATCCTAGCTTAGTGAGTTTGGAGCTTAAAATGTCAGTAATCCCCTTAATATAAGGTAATGACAAAAAGGGTTTATCTTCTTCAGTCTTAGGGGAGCTCTTGGTTTTTGTGCGAATCTTTCTCCTGGAGATAACCTTATCAATGACTTGTTGGGGGGTAGCCATTGCCCATAAGAATATCTTTTATATGATCAAGTTCAGCCTTCAGCTCCAAATCAGAGGAACACACTACAAACGCTCTATCAACCAGCGAATAGACTACAGAATTTTTAATTATTGGGTGGTTATAAGAGTCATATCTCAGATATCTATCACTATGAGTTGGCTTTCTGTATACACTCAAGTCAAACCTAGTTTCCCATTTGGTAATGAGAACATCTAAGAAGGGTAAACTGTGGTTATTTTCAAGTTCAATGGTGAACTTTATATCTGGATCCTGCTGTTTAAAAGTATTGAGAAAGGATCTTAATGTGTCTTCTGTCCCATTCCAAATTATTAGGCAATCATCTACATATCTCATGTAGAGTTGGAGATCCTTGAAGTCCTGCTTGAAGATATTATTTTCGATATATTGTAGAAACACCTCACTAAGAACTGGTGCCAAGGCTGATCCCATTGGTATGCCCCACTTCTGTTTGTAGGTTTGATGCCTGAAAGTGAAGTAAGCATTGTTCAAACATAAAGACGTGAGAATAATGATGTCTGTCGCGTCTAAGCTGGTCAGTTCTTTCCAGGAATCATCATTTTCCAAATCTGATGTTAAAGCTGGTATAAGTCGGGCCAAGGGAATGCTAGTAAACAGAGATAGAACCTCGAAACTGCATATTGTGGTATTATCCAAGATGTTGATGCTTTTTAGCCTTTCAACTGCTTCTTTGGTATTTCTTATTGTGTGTTGGCTGTTAAGAGTTATGGATCTTAAAATACCAGCCAAATACCTTTCCAACTTTTGTGTAGCTGAACCTATTGTTGAAACAATAGGTCTAAGGGGAATATCTGGTTTGTGAATTTTGAGTGCACCATAAAATCTAGGAATGACCGGTCTGACAGGAATGAGTGTCTGATAAAGTTGATCATTAATCCTATTTGTGAGACTAAGATTATCCAAAGCTTTTTTTACATTATCATAAGCAACCTTTACAGCATTGACATTAAATTTTTCATATACTTTGTTGTTATTCAGGAGGTTTAATGATTTGCTGACGTACTCAATCTCATTGAGGATTACTATTGTATTACCTTTATAAGCTTTGGTAATTATGATGTTGGTATCTTTCTTGAGATATGTGAGGACCTTCATTTCATCTCTTGTTAGATTCTCCTCAATATGTTTCTTTTTGGACAAAGCTTTTCTGAGGGTATTAGAAACCAAGCTTCTAATATCTTGTGGATCAATATTGACTGTTTTCTCGTTTAGTATTTAAGCTGACTCTACATTGGAGATGATTTCTTCTGCTGGTATATGTTTGGGGGGGATAGAGTATTTCCATCCTTTTGCAGAAATATTTAATTTCTTTTGGTCAAATGTTTATTGACTTAAATTGATGACTGCTGGACCTGGTGACACTCTATGATTATGTGTAACCCTAGTAGCAAATTCCTCAAATTTAAGTTTTTCTAGCTTGTCTACATGTACTCTCCTGGTTGTTGAAAAAACAAACTTAAAATCTTTGTCATGGATCATGCCAACCTTAGTGAAATCTTCTGGGCTAAGAGTATGACTCAGTTGCAGTCTAATTGTATTGATCTGTTGAAAAACCATGTTTCTCCTTTGTTGAAGGTCCTTTAATTCATGATTAATAAAGATTAGGCCAGCTTTGTGTTGAGCAGATTTAGGAAGAAAGCTAGAATCATTAATCACCAAAAATTCTTACAACAATGTAAGAAACAAGATTTAATTCCACACTCTATGAGACCCAGAGTGAAAATATCTAGTAAGAACTATAAATCTGCTCAACACAAAGCTGGCCTAATCTTTATTAATCATGAATTAAAGGACCTTCAACAAAAGAGAAACATGGTTTTTCAACAGATTAATACAATTAGACAGCAACTGAGTAATACTCTTAGCCCAGAAGATTTCACTAAGGTTGGCATGATCCATGACAAAGATTTTAAGTTTGTTTTTTCAACAACCAGGAGAGTACATGTAGACAAGCTAGAAAAACTTAAATTTGAGGAATTTGCTACTAGGGTTACACATAATCCTAGAGTGTCACCAGGTCCAGCAGTCATCAATTTAAGTCAACAAACATTTGACCAAAAGAAATTAGACATTCTTGCAAAAGGATGGAAATATTCTATCCCCCCCGAAAATATACCAGCAGAAGAAATCATCTCCAATATAGTCAGCTTTAATACTAAGCGAAAAAACAGTCAATGTTGATTCACAATATATTAGTAGTTTAGTTTTTAATACCCTCAGTAAAGCTTTGTCCAAAAAGAAACATATGGAGGAGAATCTAACAAGAGATGAAATGAAGGTCCTCACAGATCTCAAGAAAGATACCAACATCATAATTACCAAAGCTGATAAAGGTAATACAATAGTAATCCTCAATGAGACTGAGTACGTCAGCAAATCATTAAACCTCCTGAATAACAACAAAGTATATGAAAAAGTTAATGTCAATGCTGTAAAGGTTGCTTATGATAATGTCAAAAAAGCTTTGGATAATCTTAGTCTCACAAATAGGATTAATGATCAACTTTATCGAAAACTTATTCCTGTCAGACCGGTCAGTCCTAGATTTTATGGTGCACCCAAAATTCACAAACCAGATATTCCCCTTAGACCTATTGTTTCAACAATAGGTTCAGCTACACAAAAGTTGGAAAGGTATTTGGCTGGTATTTTAAGATCCATAACTCTTAGCAGCCAACACACAATATGAAATACCAAAGAAGCAGTTGAAAGGCTAAAAAGCATCAACATCTTGGAGAATACCACAATGTGCAGTTTCGATGTTGTATCTCTGTTTACTAGCATACCCTTGCCCCGACTTATGCCAGCTTTACAATCAGCTTTGGAAAATGATGATTCCTGGAAAGAACTGACCAGCTTAGACACCACAGACATCATTATTCTCACGTCTTTATGTCTGAACAATGCTTACTTCAGTTTCAGGCATCAAACCTACAATCAGAAATGGGGCATACCAATGGGATCAGCCTTGGCACCAGTTCTTAGTGAGGTGTTTCTACAATATATCGAAAATAATATCTTCAAGCAGGACTTCAAGGATCTCCAACTCTACATGAGATATTTAGATGATTGCCTAATAATTTGGAATGGGACAGAAGACACATTAAGATCCTTTCTCAATACTTTTAACCAGCAGGATCCAGATATAAAGTTCACCATTGAACTTGAAAATAACCACAGTTTACCCTTCTTAGATGTTCTCATTACCAAACGGGAAACTAGGTTTGACTTGAGTGTATATAGAAAGCCAACTCATAGTGATAGATATCTGAGATATGACTCTTATAACCACCCAATAATTAAAAATTATGTAGTCTATTCGCTGGTTGATAGAGCGTTTGTAGTGTGTTCCTCTGATTTGGAGCTGAAGGCTGAACTTGATCATATAAAAGATATTCTTATGGGCAATGGCTACCCCCAACAATTCATTGATAAGGTTATCTCCAGGAGAAAGATTAGCACAAAAACCAAGAGTTCCCCTAAGACTGAAGAAGATAAACCCTTTTTGTCATTACCTTATATTAAGGGGATTACTGATATTTTAAGCTCCAAACTCACTAAGCTAGGCTTTAAGGTGTTTTTTCCTTCTGGAATGACCGTCTCCTCCTTCTTAAACAAAGGTAAAGATAAGATCACTTCAGATCCACCAGGAGTATATGAGATTCCTTGCAGTTGTGGTGATACCAATATAGGTTGTACCATGAGATCTCTACATCACTGATTAAAAGAACATGCTGATTCCATTGATGCCTGCCTTAAAAAGACAAAGCTTAAGGAGGAAGATAGTTTTTCTGCACTGGCCCTTCATATTTTTGAAAACCCTTCTCACTCCGTTGATTTTGACCTGGCTCAACTTATTGCTATTGTTCCACAATTCTTAAAGCAGAAAATCAGAGAAGCTCTGGAAATTGCTAAAAACAAACCAGCCATTAATAAAGACAATGGAGAGTTCCGCATCAGTGAAATTTGGGAACCCATTACCCATAGGCTAAGAACTCGCAAAAAACTCCACCATACTTCTAAAGACCCAACCTTTTTGAGATCTACTAGGATAGCGGCCATCAATGCCTCTACCGAAATCCGAGCCATATTACAACAATAATTCCAGGTTCGACTTATTACTAGTGTTGTTCAGTGATTTTAGTTTTATTTTATTTAGTGATTTTATATTCTGGCAAGAGTTTTGAATTTGAACCTGATGATGACAGGCACAGGTCCTGTCGAAATTATTGTTCCAAGATAACACAATACCTGACATCCATAGCTTAGGTAAGCTTATTACCATTATCATGTACAAGAGTCAGGTTTGCCTCAGAGAATATATTAAAAATCGTCAAAAAATACTTAGCTTACAGGAATAAAAAATCACAAAAAACGAGGAGTGGAGGAGGAGAGTAAAAATAATAAAGAAGATTTTAAATTGGCAGAGGAAAAATGTTGAGGAGGTTGGTAAGTTTTTTGCATCTTCGATTACGATGATTAGGGGCATTTACTGAATACTTGCAAATGAAGGAGGTTGAGTCGAAGGGGAGTAGAGTTTCTGGAGGAAATTTGAGGATTCCGCATAGCTCTTTTGCCAACGGGAGTTTAGACGAACACCCTTCTTTTTTCCGGGGGTGGCTCAAGACAATAAAAGGCTCTCTAATTGTGTAGCATTAAGCCACACCAACAGAATTGAGTTTTATTGACTCTCTCGCGGTGGCATCTTTCGAAAAAGCTTTTAAAGTTTAATTTCAGTTCTACGAAAGACCATCTCAGCAATCTTTAGTCCCAGATTTGGGGCTAGACTTGATTCAGTTAATAATTAATTTCAAAAGAAGGGCATATACACTGTTATATATTTTGAGTAGGGCGAAGACAGATAACCTTTTTGTGCCAATGGCAAGCCTTAAGATATCTCCTATTATAGGGATATAAATCTTTTCCCTTTGAGGGAAAAAGTCTTCTCTTCTAGAGAAAGCCTTATTGAAACTACTAAGCGGTCTTGAATATCGGCTGAATTTGTTTCGTTTGTTTCAGAATAGCTAAATTAAGTCATTTGTTGAACCTCTTAATAGGCTATGCGCCAAAAATTAAGTCTCCTTTCATGATTCAGTAGCCACATTTTATGCTAGTTCTACTTTTTATTAATTCAGATATAATCTTCTCTGCATTTGACTTTTCATTAATATATTATACGATGTGAATTTACAATTAATATGCAGTATTATTCATTAGTGTATAATTTATTTAGGTTACTTCACTGTTGAATGGCATTCATTTTCTCTAAAGGTTTCTTGAACAGTGTTGTCGGATGGAGTCCGCTTGATTGATTTTGGCGGTTTGAGAGTATGAGTTCTCCAAATCAGCGCATTCTTCAACCCGAATTTTGTTTGAAAAATTTACATTCGGCGAAATTTACCCACGAAAAAAAGATGCCTTTAGCTCATTTCCACTTTTATGAAACATTTAATGAATTCTTGATGCGAAATAAAAAATAAATGGTTTGAAAAACAAAAAACATGATTTTCTTCAAAAACCATTGATTTTTCGACTAGCTGTAGCACTAAGCCGCCTGATAAAACCTTAAAATTAAAAATATGTTAGTTTTAATGTTAATGCTTTAGTATATCTGCTGATGACGATCGTATGTGGTCAAAATTTCCAGACTTTTGTATCTGTTTTCACTGTCTAATAAATGGACTTATCCCCATTTGAACGTTTATTTGTTCGTTGAATAATGTGCTTCTAATACTAGGCTCTAAAAAAAGAATTGACATTTTGCAATTATATTTTTATAAAGAAATATCTTATAAAGAAATTACACTTAAAAGAGATATTTTGAAAATAATCTAATCAAAATAAAATAAAATCTGTAAATTCCAACAAAGTCTGTGACCAAGGATTTACCAGCTTTTTTACCAAAAGTCAATGTTTTGTTATTTATTTTTAACTTTTACATATACGTCAATAATTACTAACTTACTGTGCTCAGTAAGAATGATAAGCTATACTCGACTATAGTAAGTAGGATGAAACGAAAATAGTAAGACAGGTCTAACCAAATGCTTGTAAATTTCAAAGGTTTTCGGTGGCGTTTATAGAAAATGACTTACCATCTAAGATGACCTGACCCATGCTCTTTCCTTTGGTGGATGCTCTTCCTGAGCTCTTTCAATCCTAAATCGATTCCTTCTCTTCAGAAGGAAAATAAAAAAACTGCGTTGAGATCAGTCATGCAACTGTTGATAAACAGGGGCGTAATTGGCCAGGGGCAAGGGGGGGGGGGCAACTGCCCCCTCCAGACCCAAGTTTGTCGCCCCATCTGAAATTTCGTTTCTGCAAAACAATCTTTTCAAAACTAAAATAAGCCTGTATAATTCAAGTATCCTGATAAACAGGTCAGTTTTCTTTAGTATATCTTTGCCTTTATGGTAATATGTGGATCATTTTTCACTTTTCGCTGTCATTTTCAGTTGATTTAGGAAATTTAGCCCCAACTTCCCCCCCCCCCCCCCGCCAGGTGTTTTGACGAAATTACGCCACTGCTGATAAACTGCAGTTGACTATTAGTGTTCATAATGTTTAGTTTTGGAAATCTCGCGCAAGGGGCACTGTTTTTCTACCGCTATCGTTTGCCCACTGAGCTGCCGAAATCGGTGCCGAAAAAAGTTACGTATGTCCGTCGCTTAATGTTTTTGGGTTTGTCCCTCTAAAAAAAATTCAATATCTATTTGATTTTATATGTAATGGAGCAACAAGCGTCTTTGCTTGTATTCAAATTTCACTTGATGAGCATTATCTCATTTAAGTTTGAATTGAATCGTTTTGAATTTTAAGGTTAAATCTTTGTTAACGTTGCACCTTTCTTTTAAGAGTCCAATGCCGTCTCCAACTACGTCAGTCCACCCACCAGTGTTGTCAGTGCCAGGTGGGTCTCCACTAAAGTCTTCAGAGGAGATGTCAGACAAAGATCTAGACGCAGAGTTAGTTATGTTAGCAGCACAGCAGAATATACAGGTGGTAGAAGCAAGGATCTCTCCACCTGTTGTGAAGAACGACCCCTGCAAGTGGACGGTAAGTCGTTTTGCCCTACAAAACTGGCGTAAACCCGGCCCTATTTAGAGAAGACCAAGAACTGTACAAAAACACACAGTGTTACAAGATCCAAGAAATATGTGCCACTTCCAGGTGTGCCAATTAGGGGGAGAAGGGGAAATGTCCCCCTTATATTTTGAAAAAAGTCCTGGTATTTAAATTAAATAATAAAACGATCCTCTCCCCATGTTTGCCTCCCCCCCCCTCCCGAATGTCTATTTTTTGAATTGCCATATCTGGGCACGTTTCTGGAAATATGTGACACTTTTAGGTGTGATAATTAGGGGGGGAGAGGGAATTTGACCTCTTTGTATTTTGAAAAAAGTATTTTTGGTATTTTCATTAAATAAAAAGAAGCACCTTCCCCCCTAGATTTTGAAACATGTTTTTTTCGTATCTTCATTTTAAAAAAAATCGAGAAACATTCCCCCCCTCCACTCTCTATTTTTAGAAATGACATATCTGGACACGTTTCTGGGGAAAAAACAACACTTATACCGTATTAATTCCCATAATATGTACAAAAACTATTACGAGAAAAATTCTCGACTGTTTATACTTTTCACATGGAAAATGTCACAAGTAGAGTCAGGGGCGTCGTTTAGGGGTGGCAAAAATATTTTATACATCCCATGCCCTTTGACTATCCAGATATGGACCCCTCCTGCCCCCCCCCCCCCCAATAAAAATGCTGGAGATTCGCCCTTGAGTAGAGGGAAAGGGTTTTGGAGATCAGCCATAATAAAAAGGGCACAATTTCATAGGTGGTTATTAGATAGTTGTGTTTTTTGTAATTTTACTCTTTTTTATACAATGTTTATAAATATTTCATTTGTAGTTTAAGTGGCGAGAATTATTTCGTTAAATGATTGAAAAAAATTCAATTCTTATAGATAAGATCGTGACATTAGTTTATATTGAACCATACCTATATAGAATTCATAAAGACTCTTAAAGAATTAGCCAAATTTCTGCGGTACTGATACTACACTACAGTCACTAAAACTATTAACTTAAATGCTGATAAAATTAAGAACTGTAGCTATTTCCCCACAGTTAGAATAAGTTAAAGTTGCAGTGTCATATGTTCCTCTCACTTCGTTTTTGCGAGATCACGACCCCTGGGTAGGGACGTGCATAGTGAAGACGAGGAGGGATTCGGACTTCGGCAATTTTTTTATACGATACCACATATATTTAGCACTAAAATTTGCAGGTAATTTGCTCATTTTTGTCCTCCCCCTATCCCACCCCCTCGAAATATATTACGTGCCTAATCCTAAGTTTGACACCAATGTAGTTATTTCTAAGTTAAAATTTTACTTATTGATCAGCTTAAACAGCTTTTGAGTCAAAGTTATTGAAATTGCTCCTCGATTTGTCTGCTCTGTGTTCCGTCACTTCAGACTAAATTTGATACGCTAGACTAGGCTAGCTCTGGGTCGACGAAAAAAGGAATTTTTTTTAAATGGTGTTTAAATGGTGTGACCTATAGTTTAGACTAAGATCGTTCACTGCTAGCTTAATAGCGCAGACAGAAAACAAAAAATTTGTAAAAGAAAGTCAGTTTAAACCGTAAAGGAGAATAATCGGGAAATTAGGAGGGGAGGGGTAAAATTTTATCTTAAAATCTAGAGGGGCGAGGCAGTTTTTTTATTTTTTTAATTTTTGTTATGAAACCACTGGAAAGGCCATTTGTCAAAGAAATGCCAAAAAAGTTATTTTTCAAAATCTTGGGGGACAAGGGCCTCTCTTTCCCCCAATTGAGACCACGTAACTCGAGTTTTCTTTACTTGGGAATATTATCAGATATCGAGGCTAGCTTGGTCATAACTTGGAAGAAATCAGTTGTGATGTTTAGTTTATTGAATAGTGGACATTCAAAGCCTGTCTGAAATTCAATTATCTTCGGCTAACACTCATTACATCAAGTCATTCAGTTCTTTAAAGTTCCGTGAATGAAGTTCCGTGCGTACTTTAACATGCCTGAAAAACTAAGAATAAAGCCTTGGGCCTAGCTATGGGACAAGGTTTGATATTGTCCCCTATAAAATTATCCTTGAAAAAATCCTCCAACGTATAAAGCTGAATTCTGACATAAGATTTAATTATCTTCCATCCCTAGATCCCCCTCCAGAATACCTAGCCATGCCCATCAGTACTTCGCCTAAAATAGGCCTAACTCGTACGAATAAAGAAAAATTACGAGAAGAATGACGAAAAGAAAAAATTATTAGGCACTTTCCACTGTAAACCCATAAAATGAGGGAAGAATGTAAGTGGGGTACACTCTTTATTAGGATAGTCAACATACGTATTCCATCTTAAATCTTCGTTCAAAAGTATTCCATGTATTTTAACTGTTTCTTTGTCGATAGGGAGGAATTATAGCAAGTGTGGCCGTGAAGCCTTATGTGGAAGAGTCATATAAGCTATTATTCTCAGTATCCGTCAGTTTCACCTGTCTCAGTTCAGCTTTTAATTCACGGAAAGTTCTCCTCAAGTCAGTCTGTTCCCTTGTCAGACGTTTTAGTCTCAGTATTATTACAGTTAAATCATCAGAAAATTAGAAATTTTCGTGAATTTCTGTCAAAACGCGGTTGAAAACAATTAGAAATAAAAAAAAAACGGCCTTAATTTAATGCCTTGTGAGCCTTTAACTGCAGAAAATATATACGAATTCAGACGTTTCACGATCTTGGACTTTGTCACGCTGAGATCTGTCAAAACTATCGAATCTACGTACAACAAAATGATGGGCGCCCATAACCAGGCCCAGATTTACCAATAGGCCTGGGCGTAGGGGCACACAATGCCACGTGGCGCACTAAATTATCACTGAGTGATTTTTTTTTTCTTAACAAAACTGAACTGATGTGATTTATCGTCAAAGTGCCAGGTGCACTCTGCCACCGCGCTGCCTATTCACAGAAAAGTGATTTTAAACAACACAGGAATTCCGTGGCCACGTATAAACTGTCAGATTTCTCCCAAGAATGGCAGCTAAGAGTTCGGTATTACCTCTCTCTTATTACTTTTGGTTCATCAGTTGCGTTCTGGTCAGTGCTTCTACTATCCCCAAATTTTCGGAGATTT
The DNA here is from genome assembly GCF_049724085.1 of Artemia sp. Qi Xiang Cuo. Taxonomy (NCBI): domain Eukaryota; kingdom Metazoa; phylum Arthropoda; class Branchiopoda; order Anostraca; family Artemiidae; genus Artemia; species Artemia sp. Qi Xiang Cuo. The sequence goes on from NC_142801.1 coordinate 18,803,746, forward strand.
CTCCGAAATTCCACAAAAACGAAGGGGTAAAAACGCATGGGCCTAAAAACATCAAAGCTTTAAATCCGGTCCTGCCCACAAACTTAGTTTCGTCTACTACTACATATTAGTCAAGACTGTAAAAGCCTTAATTGTCCGAGCCTGTCAATGCAGACGCCAAAACTGCCAAAAGCCTATCTGTGAATAATACCAAAGATATTGGTATATTCAATACTATATTCCAACTTGAATGCCTTTGAGCAGTTTGAGGTTGACTAAGCTTGTCAGCAAACGGTTAGCTTCTGGGCCTAGACAGCATTTAGCTGTTCTAACGTTGCTTGCTTTTGCCGTTTAAAGAGGTGTTTTCTTTAGTAATTCTTTTTATTCTGCTTCCGATTAGGCTTGCGATGTCACCAAGCTACTTCAAACCTTACCTGGCTATGATATCTTTACAACAATACACAACCTTCACAAAAATCTTCAAAGATTCCTTTTTTAATTACCTGGTTGTGATGAAAATGCATAATTTTCACAATAATACACAACCTCTCCACCGGTACACGAACTTCACAATCACCTTCAAAGGTGTGTTTTCTAGTAACTTGGTGTGCTCTCTTTTAAGTACGAGTGTGCGAGGCTGCGATGAGTGATGAGTATACATAACCAACAGAACAACGCACAATAATCTTCAAACACTTCTTTTGTAATAACCTGGTGGAGTCTTTAACTACCTGGATGTGATGCATATACATAATTTTTACGATAATACACAACCTGCCAAAACCTGCACAACCTTCACTGCAATCTTCAAAGGTGTATTTTTTAATAACTTGGTGTTATTTTTTTAATTACATGGTTGTGATGAATATGAATATCGATCACAACGATGCACAACAGCCTTCAAAATTTCTGTTTTGGTAACCTGGTGTGTTCTTTTTTAATTGCCTGGATGTGATTAGTATGCATATCCCTTACAACGAGGTACAACCTGGACAAAGTCTTCAAAGATTTTTTAATAAACCTGTTGTGGTCTTTTTAATTACCTGTTTGTGATAAATATGCATAATTTTCACAATAATGCCCAACCTGCTCAACAAAAGACAACTTTCACAATGATCTTCAAAGGTGTACTTTTTAATATTGTGTTGGGCCCTTTTTAATAACCTGGGCCTTTTTAATTACCTGGTTGTGATTAGTATGTACAACTATCACAATGATTCACAACAACCTTCGAAGATTTCTGTTTTTAATAACCTGGTGTGTTCTTTTTTAATTACCTGGTTGTGATTAGTATGTACAACTATCACAATGATTCACAACAACCTTCGAAGATTTCTGTTTTTAATAACCTGGTGTGTTCTTTTTTAATTGCCTGGATGTGATTAGTATGCATAACCATCTCGACGATACACAACCTGCATTAAAATCTTCAAAGGTTGCTTTTTTAATAACATTGATGTGGTCTTTTTAATTACTTGGTTGTGATGATTATGCGTAATCATCAGAACGATGCACAACAATCTTCAAGAGGTCTTTTACTCTAATTTTCTATTATATTTGTTTTTAGGCTCGTGACGTTGCCGAATTTGTTCGACACTTACCTGGTTGTGATGAATATGCAGACGAGTTTCTAGTTCAGGAGATCGATGGTCAGGCACTAATGCTGCTCAAAGCTGATCATTTGATGTCTGCCATGAATATGAAACTAGGGCCTGCTTTGAAAATTTGTGCTAAAATTGAATCCATGCGTGCCGAAGCAAATAAATAAATCTACTTGAAAGCGTTGCTATTGTCAAGAGACGTGAAAGTAACGTTCACGCCTAGCCGTTCTGGTGAAGAATTAATCGAACTTCAGTGATAAAGGACTTATTTATAGATTTTTTCTGAATGTGAGTCAAAGAATTTTTTTCTAGTTGACACGTGATTAGTTGGCATGCTGCCAATGCTTTACAACGTATATATGGAAGACAAACTAAGAAAGTGCATATTTTTTTTTATAAAACACTGACAAAGGGTGTGCTATGCAGCAAAATTCCATGTCTCATTAGTGTTTTTTATTATTATTTTTTTTTTTTTTTTTTTTATTTATTTTTTTTTTATTTATTTATGGGATCGGAATGAACTTTTTATTATTTTCGATCTAATAGGATTTAGGCTTATTTCTACATTTAGACACAGTCTGAAATGTTTTATTATCTCTAATATTTTGGAAATAGCAAGCAATATGAAGGATTTTAGGATTGGACTCATTGAAATCAACCATCTAAAATTATAATTGACTATCAAAAATGCATTATAATATAAGATGTCACTTAGGGGAATGGGGTTGGGAACAAAATTCCCAAAACTTGAATCCATTTGGTTTTTGTTGTCATAAAACATACACGTAAACCCTCAGATTATCCAAGAGAATTTTTCAATTATTAACAGAAATATAAATGTCTATTTTTGGCTTATTTAAATTTTTGGTAATCCTTATTTTTTGAATTATTAAGCAGTATGAATTATTTTATAATACAAATCATTGAAATCAGTTATCTTTTTTAGTTTTTTTTTTTTATTAAAATGTCTCATAATTTATGATTTCACCTAGTTGAGGGATTAGGGGATGGAAAAAAATAAAGCTATTAGAATTCTAACATTTTGAATCAATTTACATGCCGCCCTAGTTTCTTTTTTATGTTCAAAAATAATTTAATTAATTAATCAAATTCAAGCTCAAAGTTTGTCAACGCAAATACAGATTTGTATAGTCTAGTACCTTCCAAGAAGACAAGCTGGGGCGTTTCTCCAGCATTTTTATTGGGGGGGGGGGGCAAGAGGGGTACATATCTGGATAGTCAAAGGGCATGGGATGTATAGTATTTTTTTCTCTCCACATTATTTCCTCTCCCCCTTGCCACCCCCAAAACGACGCCCCTGAAGACAAGAACACCATTCTAGGAGGCTTGTGACTGGAAAATTCAAAAATTCAAAATTTTAAAAATTACTTATGAAATCATTGTAGTTATGGATGCTAATTTTTGCCAATTTTCATCATTATTTCTGATTTGCCGGTGTCTCTTTTAAACCCTATAGGGCTAATAGTAAACAATATGAAACAAAGTTTTGACTTAGCTATTTTGAGTTGAAAATTGTTAACTTTGATTTTTCCTAACCAAATTAAAAAACTTATCCCCATCTGGCATCAACCATTATAGTGTTTTCTTAATATTTGTGGCAATGCTTGGGGGGAGGAGTCAATATCCTTTCCTATATGCAGGTGGTAAAATTTGGAAAAAGATATTACGATAGACTAAAATTTTTCTTTTTAAAGGGACGGGGTGTTTCCCTATAAAACTGTTGCCCCAGACCTTGAAAAAATATTGCCCAAATATTATTTCATTTACTTTTCTGCTGTAGTAATTCAAAAGCCCTTATTAATTGATTAGTTAATTGAGTCTTAACTAATTAACACCATAAGGGTGTTATATACAGTGCTCCCACTATCACTTTCTGGTTCCCCTGAGTTTCTCCGGGTGAAAATTAGTTTCTCCGAGATCTGTCAGCTCCTTTAAGGTTATTATAAATTTATATCAATACATTCTCACTCGCAATTGAAATATATAAAAAAGAAAAATTATAATAACCTTATTTTCTTATGTCTAGGAATAAAGATTCGTGAATACACGGAAGTTAATATGAAATACAAGTCGTCGATTTCCGTTAACGTTAATATTTGGGGAGATCTTGGCGAACCCAATTTTCTTTTGGGGTAACCCCGGAAAATTTGGGGCAATGGAAGCATTCGCTATATATTATTTTTTATTTTTTTTTTTAAATTATTTTTTATTTTTATATATTATTTTTTTATGTGCAGAAATAACTGAATTGTAGCTTTTATCATAAAATCACTTTACCGTATTTTGAATGCATTAAAAAGCTTCATTGAAAGAAAAACTTTTAAATCAACAAATTATGCCTATTTGGCAAAACGATCTTGCATCGATAAACCTTTTCGGAAAAGTGCTTGATTTTTGTTATTGTTAGTATTATTTTATTTTTTTAGGGCTGAATTTGAGGTTTCTCTTTTAACATTCTGCTGCTTATGTTAACATTAGTTAATTAGCTCCAAAATTAGGACTAAAGTTTGGAAACTGTAAAAAAACAACGTTATAAGTTTATTTTTGGTTTGAAACGTTTTTTACAATGCTTAATTCTGTGATATGTACATAAGTAATCATTTTAAAGTGTAATGAGTCGCAAAAAGCTTTAATTTTTTTAACTTTATTATAATAATATCAGTTTGTATGATATTTTTTACATTTGTTTGTCTGTTCACTAATTTTGTATTTATCAACTCCAATAAACGATTGGACGTTCACCTCATATGTTTTTACTTGTAAAATCGCTTAGGTAAGTTTAGTGCACTTTTTATTATTCAAAAGTTTTTGTGGTACTGACTAATTTAATGTATAAACATGTTCTGATGTCACACTAGCTATATACACTCGTGTTCTTTTATATGCAAATCCTCTTCTATGTCACTTTTTTTCTTCTTCTTCTGCACTGAGGACTGCTCAGCCGATGTCTTTGCCGAAATATCTTCTTTGCCTTCGTTATTCATTGGCTGAAAACTATCCTAGTTGTTGTTTACTCTACATTTTATTTATTTCTTCATTGTTCCATACATTTTCTTGTTTTCGTCCCTATATCATTATTATTGCTGCTTGCATAATATACACCCGACCTAATATTCTTCATCTAAGTTGAACCTGTTTCTCTGACGCTCAATTCTAATGAAATATACCTTATAATGAAAATATTATACTTTAGAAACAAATTTTTGCTATATATTTGCACATTAAGGGGGAGGGGTAAAGTATAGCGTTTGCGTGCCTAATGTGCTAGGTACAATTATTCTGCATATTATGTAGTAAGAATTGTTCTAACTTCATGCTGTCCAAATACTTTACCCCCACCCCTAATGTTCAAATATATTGCCCATTTTCCATCTATTCCCTCATTTTCCATCTATTCTGTCACTTCTCTTTGTCTTGTCTCAGGATAAGCTGAAAGAGACTAACGAAAAAAGCTGGTTTTACAATGCGTCAATGAATGAACAACTTGAGTGGTCGGCATTATATCATACAAGTACTTTATTATTATTATTTATTGAAAACTTGCCTTCTTACAAAAAGAAAATGGCGGAGCAATACAAATAGAAAAAAAGCAAGATCTCACTATACAACTATGACAATATAACTAGAGTTGAAGAAGTCGGCTTCAAGCATGTCTTGAAATCTTTTTGGTTCTGTTTCTCCATAAGTTTAGTAACGGCTATAGTAGGATCTGCTATCTGAAGATTATTGATGAGCTTTGAATTGCGTGTCCAAATTGGATATCTCGGTAGGGATTTTGCGAAACCTTCTCGGGGTTCCGCGAAATCTTCTTAGAAATTAACGTTAATCAAAATCGGTTATTAATATTTTGTGCAGTTGCGAACGTTAGTTTTTGGGGATCTCAATATTCTTTTGGGAAAATACGGAGAATCCCCGAAAAATTAGAGGAAAGGAAAGATACCTAATAAAGTTCTTCATGAAAAGGTCTAACTTAAATTTAATTTAATTGAGTCGTTCAGGGCGGTCCTAAAGCAGAAAAATTGTAAATGCTTTGTGGCAAATTTGCCCAAAAAATAGTTACGCAGTTCAAAAATTCTTTTGGTAAATTGAGTACATGTTTTTCCTTATTCAAAGGTGTTGACCATTGTGTATTTTTGTATTTCTATCCATGTAGATGCTACGAAAACAATGGTCGTGCGTCCAAGAGACATATTGAACCCAAACGTAATAACATTAATCAAACAAAATAACCCTGAAGTAAAGTTGGTATTTCAATTCAATAATGAGAAGTTTCTAATCGACTTTTTATTTTGCGTAAAAACTTAGAGAAAAAAGGATATTAGGTTATTTGAAAGATTCATTGAATCAAGCATTGGTATTTGAATAATCAAAATCAGTTACAATTACTACTACTACTAACTACTCAATGCATAAGCCCAAATGGGCTTGTGCGAACTTAAGTGTCAATAAACAAAAGGAAAAAAAAACAAACAAGAACGAAAACATTATAAAATGGTCAATATCAACTACATATAAATATCAAAGACAATTACAGCTCAAAAATTAAAAGGTCAATGCCGAATCGGCAAAATGTCAAAACGAAAAAAAGAACTCGTAAAATTAAAAGGGAATAAAATAATTAAAGCAAAAACAAAAATTAGCTATGAGACCAAAAGACAAAGCTAGAACAAGGAGGGGGATTTTTTTCAAAAGCAGAACGCGGGAGGCGGGGGCGAAGGGATGAATATTGACCAGGGAAAAGGGCAGTTATCCGAGGGTTATGAAGAGCATTGCTAGCGAAGCGCATGGAAATTTTTGCTCTCCTTTCCTTAAGGGTAACTAGATTGGCTCTCCGAAGAAGGAGAGCCTGACGCCAACACAGCTACACAAGCTCTTCCACCCCAATTTATTCAAAGCTTTACTCTTCACCCCCCACTCCTGTACTTCCAATTACCTTTAAATCCTTCCTTGCGACCTCTTCCTAGCCCGTTCCGGGACAATCTGTTGTTCCTTTGGCGCCTGATAGATGGCCAAAAAGCCCAATAATTGATAATCTATCACCCTTCATTCGTAAAATTTGGCCTAGTCTTCTTAACATTTCTTTCATTATAGCCCTAGACAGTGGGATCGAATCACATTATTCGTTCAGGTCAGTGTTTGATACACGGTCAGTCAAACTGGTATCCTAAGACTATCCCATTGCACTAGATCTTGATTTTATAATTAACTATTTAACAATTTTAAGAAAACAGATTATACAATTAAGGAAACATGAAAATTAAAAACTTTAATATATTATAGGGAATGATCAATTAACGAAGACAATTTTACCTAAAGGGGCTAATATAATAAAACAAAAATCATCTCCGTTATTGCTACCAAAAAAGAATATGTCTTATCTGAAAGATTCTGGGCCAGGACAACTAGAGTCAGACTTCTGGAGACTGTCCCTAACTTTTACCTCCAATTTCAACGAAGCTTAGTTTTATACCCTCCGAACTTTGCTAAGCTGATTTTTTCCTCTGGAATAGTGTCTAATACTGTTTGGTGAATTACTTTGAATCTTTAGAGAATGTAATGCCTCAAATTACTAAGGGCACCAAAATAAAAATATTTTATGCCCTTTGAACCCATCTTAGGTTTATTCATATCTAAAAACCACGATTTGCCAAGATTTTTGTATTGGTTGTTTCAAAATTATGAAGTTATCAGGGCAGTGTCCCATTTTTGCGAGTGCTGCCATGATGAACCATAAAAATAAATAAGGAATAATATGACAGTACTTTTCTTCTGTAGAAATTCAAACATTACCAATCTGCTGATTCCCAACGATAGCTTCACCTTCAGAGGAAACCCACACTTTCGTAAGATGTTTAGTTCCGTGTGTATTGCTTATGTTCCACCCATGTCTCTCTTTTTTCTTTTTTTTTTTAACGAGATGTATAAAAAATGTATATATATATATACAAATATTTCATTCTTAATTTCATATAGTTTATAATGAGTTTTAAATTGCAAGAAATTAATGTTAGTGCAGACCCATTACTTACTTCTTGCTTTACTTCTTTCATTTAACTTTGCTATTGTACTAATGATCCTCTTAAATTCTGTTTTATCATCTTGTTAAATTCTTGTTAACATAAGTTACTCAAGTGCATGTGAAACCTTCCTGTGCCGTTTCTGATTAACGGCACATTATATAAGGGATGATCATATAATTATATAAGAGATGATTATATAAGGGATGACACCGAAAAAACTGTGAAATTAAACGCTAAGCGTAATTTTTATGGTTTGTTTGAAAATTTGTAAAACTTTTGAATGCAGTAAATTGCAGTTGGTGATTAATAATTTACTGAGAATGACAAACGACCATTGGTGAGAAATCATTGAAATTGATATTTTCTCTGTTAACAATAATTACTTAGAGATAGGATGCTAAAATGATAAACGAATTCTCGTTTTTTTTTGTTTTTGTAACAACATAAAAGTTCTAACACTTACTAGGATCAGCGACCGTAATATAGACCAAAAATAGCAAGATGGTGCAACCAAAAATTGAAATCCAGTCTTTTTATTCAGAAATAACCAAAATTAGATAATAAATAGTGGGTTTTACAATAAATAGTAACAATAATAATGATAAGAGAGGGTTTGCGAAAGGCCAAACTCAATAAAATTAAACATAATAGAGTCCTGTAAATCTCAAAGTAGCCTATCTCGCCATTAGGATGATAAACTGTAATATACTCCTCCATGAGGAAAAGGATCCCAAAAATGAAGAGAAATTAATTAATGTCAAGATAGAAGAAGTGGTGGTGTGGATAGAAATTATTTTGGAGGTCTGGTGGGTGGGTGAGGGAGAGAATGACACTTAAACAATTTTGTTAATTGGGACCCTCTTTCTGGTATTAATTAAAAAAAAACTTTCCGAAGAATAAGCTTTTCAAATAAAAGTAAAGACCATTTTGAAATTAACATAAGCATATAAGAATGCATGTAAATATTTAAATTCAAAATGACCAGATTGTACCGTAAAAGGGTAAATGAAACCCGCACTAAATAGAATTCAAACGAACGGTCGTAGGAAGCTACAAACAAAAGGCTATAATACATATTAAATGATAGTCTCTAGAGCGAGTAATGCATCGATTGAATATGAAAATTACGCTTAAAACGAAAACAAATAGTTCGTTATTAAAGTATAAATGAAGCTTAAAACGAACAGAAATTAAATAAATAATCAATGCTAACAAACATACAATATATATTAACGTATTTGCATATTATGTAGTAAGAATTGTTCTAACTTCATACTGTCCAAATACTTTACCCCAACCCCTAATGTTCAAATATATTGCCCATTTTCCATCTATTCCCTCATTTTCCATCTATTCTGTCACTTCTCTTTGTCTTGTCTCAGGATAAGCTGAAAGAGACTAACGAAAAAAGCTGGTTTTACAATGCGTCAATGAATGAACAACTTGAGTGGTCGGCATTATATCATACAAGTACTTTATTATTATTATTTATTGAAAACCTGCCTTCTTACAAAAAGAAAATGGCGGAGCAATACAAATAGAAAAAATGCAAGATCTCACTATACAACTATGACAATATAACTAGAGTTGAAGAAGTCGGCTTCAAGCATGTCTTGAAATCTTTTTGGTTCTGTTTCTCCATAAGTTTAGCAACGGCTATAGTAGGATCTGCTATCTGAAGATTATTGATGAGCTTTGAATTGCGTGTCCAAATTGGATATCTCGGTAGGGATTTTGCGAAACCTTCTCGGGGTTCCGCGAAATCTTCTTAGAAATTAACGTTAATCAAAATCGGTTATTAATATTTTGTGCAGTTGCGAACGTTAGTTTTTGGGGATCTCAATATTCTTTTGGGAAAATACGGAGAATCCCCGAAAAATTAGAGGAAAGGAAAGATACCTAATAAAGTTCTTCATGAAAAGGTCTAACTTAAATTTAATTTAATTGAGTCGTTCAGGGCGGTCCTAAAGCAGAAAAATTGTAAATACTTTGTGGCAAATTTGCCCAAAAAATAGTTACGCAGTTCAAAAATTCTTTTGGTAAATTGAGTACATGTTTTTCCTTATTCAAAGGTGTTGACTATTGTGTATTTTTGTATTTCTATCCATGTAGATGCTACGAAAACAATGGTCGTGCGTCCAAGAGACATATTGAACCCAAACGTAATAACATTAATCAAACAAAATAACCCTGAAGTAAAGTTGGTATTTCAATTCAATAATACGAAGTTTCTAATCGACTTTTTATTTTGCGTAAAAACTTAGAGAAAAAAGGATATTAGGTTATTTGAAAGATTCATTGAATCAAGCATTGGTATTTGAATAATCAAAATCAGTTACAATTACTACTACTACTAACTACTCAATGAATAAGCCCAAATGGGTTTGTGCGAACTTAATTGTCAATAAACAAAAGTAAAAAAAAAAAAACAAGAACGAAAACATTATAAAATGGTCAATATCAACAACATATAAATATCAAAAACAATTACAGCTCAAAAATTAAAAGGTCAATGCCGAATCGTCAAAATGTCAAAACGAAAAAAAGAACTCGTAAAATTAAAAGGGAATAAAATAATTAAAGCAAAAACAAAAATTAGCTATGATACAAAAAGACAAAGCTAGAACAAGGTGGGGGATTTTTTTCAAAAGCAGAACGCGGGAGGCGGGGGCGAAGGGATGAATATTGACCAGGGAAAAGGGCAGTTATCCGAGGGTTATGAAGAGCATTGCTAGCGAAGCGCATGGAAATTTTTGCTCTCCTTTCCTTAAGGGTAACTAGATTGGCTCTCCGAAGAAGGAGAGCCTGACGCCAACACAGCTACACAAGCTCTTCCACCCCAATTTATTCAAAGCTATACTCTTCACCCCCACTCCTGTACTTCCAATTACCTTTAAATCCTTCCTTGTGACCTCTTCCTAGCCCGTTCCGGGACAATCTGTTGTTCCTTTGGCGCCTGATAGATGGTCAAAAAGCACAATAATTGATAATCTATCACCCTTCATTCGTAAAATTTGGCCTAGTCATCTTAACATTTCTTTCATTATAGCCCTAGACAGTGGGATCGAATCACATTATTCGTTCAGGTCAGTGTTTGATACACGGTCAGTCAAACTGGTATCCTAAGACTATCCCATTGCACTAGATCTTGATTTTATAATTAACTATTTAACAATTTTAAGAAAACAGATTATACAATTAAGGAAACATGAAAATTAAAAACTTTAATATATTATAGGGAATGATCAATTAACGAAGACAATTTTACCTAAAGGGGCTAATATAATAAAACAAAAATCATCTCCGTTAATGCTACCAAAAAAGAATATGTCTTATCTGAAAGATTCTGGGCCAGGACAACTAGAGTCAGACTTCTGGAGACTGTCCCTAACTTTTACCTCCAATTTCAACGAAGCTTAGTTTTATACCCTCCGAACTTTGCTAAGCTGATTTTTTCCTCTGGAATAGTGTCTAATACTGTTTGGTGAATTACTTTGAATCTTTAGAGAATGTAATGCCTCAAATTACTAAGGGCACCAAAATAAAAATATTTTATGCCCTTTGAACCCATCTTAGGTTTATTCATATCTAAAAACCACGATTTGCCAAGATTTTTGTATTGGTTGTTTCAAAATTATGAAGTTATCAGGGCAGTGTCCCATTTTTGCGAGTGCGGCCATGATGAACCATAAAAATAAATAAGGAATAATATGACAGTACTTTTCTTCTGTAGAAATTCAAACATTACCAATCTGCTGATTCCCAACGATAGCTTCACCTTCAGAGGAAACCCACACTTTCGTAAGATGTTTAGTTCCGTGTGTATTGCTTATGTTCCACCCATGTCTCTCTTTTTTCTTTTTTTTTTAACGAGATGTATAAAAAATGTATATATATATATACAAATATTTCATTCTTAATTTCATATAGTTTATAATGAGTTTTAAATTGCAAGAAATTAATGTTAGTGCAGACCCATTACTTACTTCTTGCTTTACTTCTTTCATTTAACTTTGCTATTGTACTAATGATCCTCTTAAATTCTGTTTTATCATCTTGTTAAATTCTTGTTAACTTAAGTTACTCAAGTGCATGTGAAACCTTCCTGTGCCGTTTCCGATTAACGGCACATTATATAAGGGATGATCATATAATTATATAAGAGATGATTATATAAGGGATGACACCGAAAAAACTGTGAAATTAAACGCTAAGCGTAATTTTTATGGTTTGTTTGAAAATTTGTAAAACTTTTGAATGCAGTAAATTGCAGTTGGTGATTAATAATTTACTGAGAATGACAAACGACCATTGGTGAGAAATCATTGAAATTGATATTTTCTCTGTTAACAATAATTACTTAGAGATAGGATGCTAAAATTATAAACGAATTCTCTTTTTTTTTTGTTTTTGTAACAACATAAAAGTTCTAACACTTACTAGGATCAGCGACCGTAATATAGACCAAAAATAGCAAGATGGTGCAACCAAAAATTGAAATCCAGTCTTTTTATTCAGAAATAACCAAAATTAGATAATAAATAGTGGGTTTTACAATAAATAGTAACAATAATAATGATAAGAGAGGGTTTGCGAAAGGCCAAACTCAATAAAATTAAACATAATAGAGTCCTGTAAATCTCAAAGTAGCCTATCTCGCCATTAGGATGATAAACTGTAATTTACTCCTCCATGAGGAAAAGGATCCCAAAAATGAAGAGAAATTAATTAATGTCAAGATAGAAGAAGTGGTGGTGTGGATAGAAATTATTTTGGAGGTCTGGTGGGTGGGTGAGGGAGAGAATGACACTTAAACAATTTTGTTAATTGGGACCCTCTTTCTGGTATTAATTTAAAAAAAACTTTCTTAAAAATAAGCTTTTCAATTAAAGTCAAATGACATTTCAAACTTAAGCTCAGTAGAGACAAATACATGTTAAACTTAAAGCAAAGAATGAACATCAAATACTATTCAATAATACATAAAGTCCAAAACAAATGGATATTAAATAAACTAACACAGAAAAAAACATAAAACAAGTAAAGACATAATTAAATAAATAAATCTTAAACCGATTAATGCTGGGATTTAATATGCAAATCAAGCTTAAAACGAAAAAAAATATTTTGCTATTAAAGTATAAATGAAGCTTAAAACGAACGGAAATTAAATAAATAATCAATGCTAACAAACATACAATATATATTAACGTATTTGCATATTATGTAGTAAGAATTGTTCTAACTTCATACTGTCCAAATACTTTACCCCAACCCCTAATGTTCAAATATATTGCCCATTTTCCATCTATTCTGTCACTTCTCTTTGTCTTGTCTCAGGATAAGCTGAAAGAGACTAACGAAAAAAGCTGGTTTTACAATGCGTCAATGAATGAACAACTTGAGTGGTCGGCATTATATCATACAAGTACTTTATTATTATTATTTATTGAAAACTTGCCTTCTTACAAAAAGAAAATGGCGGAGCAATACAAATAGAAAAAATGCAAGATCTCACTATACAACTATGACAATATAACTAGAGTTGAAGAAGTCGGCTTCAAGCATGTCTTGAAATCTTTTTGGTTCTGTTTCTCCATAAGTTTAGCAACGGCTATAGTAGGATCTGCTATCTGAAGACTATTGATGAGCTTTGAATTGCGTGTCCAAATTGGATATCTCGGTAGGGATTTTGCGAAACCTTCTCGGGGTTCCGCGAAATCTTCTTAGAAATTAACGTTAATCAAAATCGGTTATTAATATTTTGTGCAGTTGCGAACGTTAGTTTTTGGGGATCTCAATATTCTTTTGGGAAAATACGGAGAATCCCCGAAAAATTAGAGGAAAGGAAAGATACCTACTAAAGTTCTTCATGAAAAGGTCTAACTTAAATTTAATTTAATTGAGTCGTTCAGGGCGGTCCTAAAGCAGAAAAATTGTAAATACTTTGTGGCAAATTTGCCCAAAAAATAGTTACGCAGTTCAAAAATTCTTTTGGTAAATTGAGTACATGTTTTTCCTTATTCAAAGGTGTTGACTATTGTGTATTTTTGTATTTCTATCCATGTAGATGCTACGAAAACAATGGTCGTGCGTCCAAGAGACATATTGAACCCAAACGTAATAACATTAATCAAACAAAATAACCCTGAAGTAAAGTTGGTATTTCAATTCAATAATGAGAAGTTTCTAATCGACTTTTTATTTTGCGTAAAAACTTAGAGAAAAAAGGATATTAGGTTATTTGAAAGATTCATTGAATCAAGCATTGGTATTTGAATAATCAAAATCAGTTAAAATTACTACTACTACTAACTACTCAATGCATAAGCCCAAATGGGCTTGTGCGAACTTAAGTGTCAATAAACAAAATGAAAAAAAAAAAAACAAGAACGAAAACATTATAAAATGGTCAATATCAACAACATATAAATATCAAAAACAATTACAGCTCAAAAATTAAAAGGTCAATGCCGAATCGGCAAAATGTCAAAACGAAAAAAAGAACTCGTAAAATTAAAAGGGAATAAAATAATTAAAGCAAAAACAAAAATTAGATATGAGACCAAAAGACAAAGCTAGAACAAGGTGGGGGATTTTTTTCAAAAGCAGAACGCGGGAGGCGGGGGCGAAGGGATGAATATTGACCAGGGAAAAGGGCAGTTATCCGAGGGTTATGAAGAGCATTGCTAGCGAAGCGCATGGAAATTTTTGCTCTCCTTTCATTAAGGGTAACTAGATTGGCTCTCCGAAGAAGGAGAGCCTGACGCCAACACAGCTACACAAGCTCTTCCACCCCAATTTATTCAAAGCTATACTCTTCACCCCCACTCCTGTACTTCCAATTACCTTTAAATCCTTCCTTGTGACCTCTTCCTAGCCCGTTCCGGGACAATCTGTTGTTCCTTTGGCGCCTGATAGATGGCCAAAAAGCACAATAATTGATAATCTATCACCCTTCATTCGTAAAATTTGGCCTAGTCATCTTAACATTTCTTTCATTATAGCCCTAGACAGTGGGATCGAATCACATTATTCGTTCAGGTCAGTATTTGATACACGGTCAGTCAAACTGGTATCCTAAGACTATCCCATTGCACTAGATCTTGATTTTATAATTAACTATTTAACAATTTTAAGAAAACAGATTATACAATTAAGGAAACATGAAAATTAAAAACTTTAATATATTATAGGGAATGATCAATTAACGAAGACAATTTTACCTAAAGGGGCTAATATAATAAAACAAAAATCATCTCCGTTAATGCTGCCAAAAAAAATGAATATGTCTTATCTGAAAGATTCTGGGCCAGGACAACTAGAGTCAGACTTCTGGAGACTGTCCCTAACTTTTATCTCCAATTTCAACGAAGCTTAGTTTTATACCCTCCGAACTTTGCTAAGCTGATTTTTTCCTCTGGAATAGTGTCTAATACTGTTTGGTGAATTACTTTGAATCTTTAGAGAATGTAATGCCTCAAATTACTAAGGGCACCAAAATAAAAATATTTTATGCCCTTTGAACCCATCTTAGGTTTATTCATATCTAAAAACCACAATTTGCCAAGATTTTTTGTATTGGTTGTTTCAAAATTATGAAGTTATCAGGGCAGTGTCCCATTTTTGCGAGTGCTGCCATGATGAACCATAAAAATAAATAAGGAATAATATGACAGTACTTTTCTTCTGTAGAAATTCAAACATTACCAATCTGCTGATTCCCAACGATAGCTTCACCTTCAGAGGAAACCCACACTTTCGTAAGATGTTTAGTTCCGTGTGTATTGCTTATGTTCCACCCATGTCTCTCTTCTTTTTTTTTTTTTTTTTAACGAGATGTATAAAAAATGTATATATATATACAAATATTTCATTCTTAATTTCATATAGTTTATAATGAGTTCTAAATTGCAAGAAATTAATGTTAGTGCAGACCCATTACTTACTTCTTGCTTTACTTCTTTCATTTAACTTTGCTATTGTACTAATGATCCTCTTAAATTCTGTTTTATCATCTTGTTAAATTCTTGTTAACATAAGTTACTCAAGTGCATGTGAAACCTTCCTGTGCCGTTTCTGATTAACGGCACATTATATAAGGGATGATCATATAATTATATAAGAGATGATTATATAAGGGATGACACCGAAAAAACTGTGAAATTAAACGCTAAGCGTAATTTTTATGGTTTGTTTGAAAATTTGTAAAACTTTTGAATGCAGTAAATTGCAGTTGGTGATTAATAATTCACTGAGAATGACAAACGACCATTGGTGAGAAATCATTGAAATTGATATTTTCTCTGTTAACAATAATTACTTAGAGATAGGATGCTAAAATGATAAACGAATTCTCGTTTTTTTTTGTTTTTGTAACAACATAAAAGTTCTAACACTTACTAGGATCAGCGACCGTAATATAGACCAAAAATAGCAAGATGGTGCAACCAAAAATTGAAATCCAGTCTTTTTATTCAGAAATAACCAAAATTAGATAATAAATAGTGGGTTTTACAATAAATAGTAACAATAATAATGATAAGAGAGGGTTTGCGAAAGGCCAAACTCAATAAAATTAAACATAATAGAGTCCTGTAAATCTCAAAGTAGCCTATCTCGCCATTAGGATGATAAACTGTAATTTACTCCTCCATGAGGAAAAGGATCCCAAAAATGAAGAGAAATTAATTAATGTCAAGATAGAAGAAGTGGTGGTGTGGATAGAAATTATTTTGGAGGTCTGGTGGGTGGGTGAGGGAGAGAATGACACTTAAACAATTTTGTTAATTGGGACTCTCTTTTTCTGGTATTAATTAAAAAAAAACTTTCCGAAAAATAAGTTTTTCAAAGAAAATTAAAGGCCATTTTAAAATTAAGCTCAGGAGATACAAAATACATTTTAAAATTCAAACTCAAAACGACCAGAAATTACTATTAAAGAATAAGTGAAATCCAAAATAAAAAGAAATTAAATAAAAAATCGTAGAAAAAAACATAAAACAGAAACTTATCTAAATGAATAAATAGATTTTAAAGTGAGTAATGCTTAAATTGAACATGAAAATTAAGATTAAAACGAAAACAAATATTTTGCTATTAAAGTATAAATGAAGCTTAAAACGAACAGAAATTAAATAAATAATCAATGCTAACAAACATACAATATATATTAACGTAAATGAATAAATAAATCTTAAAACGAGTGAAACTTAAATTGAATATGTAAATCAAGTTTTAATCGAATAAAAATAACTACAAACAAGAGTTTGGGTATCGTCTCACTGCAGAAGCCTAAAACCTACTGCATCACTGGCCCTTTCCTGAAAACAATTCCTTGAAATATTTTTACTTTTGTAAATTTAAAAAATCAAAACTTGATTAATATTTTAGGGAATAAATATCAGCATATGTATATAAAATTGACAATGCACATTTTTTTCAGTAAACTCATTTGAATTATTTTTCAGTAAAGTACAAATTATATTCTGGCTTTTAGAAAGCATGGGGGTTTTGAACCCTACTCACATTAATTTATGCTCGTTTTGAGTTTGACTCTAATATTTACTTCAATATTTGTTCGTTTTGGGTTTCATTTATTTATTGATACTGATTTGGGGTAGTTGTATGCTTGGTAGATTATATGATAATCCGGACGCCAGGTGTTGAAAATGTGAACCATACCACGACGGAATTAGCCTACGAGAATTAGCCTACCCTCCACCCCCTAAATTGACCAAGCGGATTCAAAAATACCAATGGCACTTGCTTGCGAGTGGTGGAACACTCCGAAACTTGACATTTTATCATATTTTGGTGTTTCATGCAAGAAAATGCATGTTCCACAAAGCTTGAGGTGCAGTTTTTCGCTCAAATAGAAATGCCTAGAAGCCATAGAATGTTTTCATAACAAACTAACACGATTAGTTACAAAAAATGGCAGAGTTAAAAAAAATGGCAAAACTATATGAGTCTTGAACAGTCTTGGAAAGTATAAATATAATCAAATTGAATATTAGATATATAATGATATTAATTGTTGAAAGATCCATCAGTTCAAGATTTTTTTTCACTGTAATTTTTATTTTCATTTTCAATGCTGTAAGAACTGGAAAATAATAAATTTGTAATATACGAGTAATTCGTTTTCAGTGAAGAACCAAGGACGCAGAAGGCTTTAGGTTTTTACTGTTAAAGGAGGGGGCAGTATCCAAATTTTGCTTGTAGTGAAACTATATTTGTCTTGACCAATCTTGAAAAGAACTAATAAATTAAACTGAATATTTGATGCATAATGATATTAATTGCTAAAAGCTCATCAGCTCAAAATTTTACTGTAATTTTAAAATTTATTTTCAATATTAAGTACAAAAGAAAACATTTGTAATATAATTCGTTTTCAGTAAAGCGCCAATGACGCAGTATGTTTTAGGCTTCTGTAGTGAGACGATACCCAAACTCCTGTCTGTAGTTATTTTTATTCGATTTAAACTTGATTTGCATGTTCAATTTAACTTTCACTCGTTTTAAGATTTATTTATTCATTTACATTAATATATATTGTACGTTTGTTCGCATTGATTGTTTATTTAATTTCTTTTCGTTTTAAGTTTCATTTATACTTTAATAGCAAAATATTTGTTTTCGTTTTAAGCTTGATTTTCATATTCAATCTAAGCATTACTCGCTTTAAGATCTATTTATTCATTTATATTATTACATGTTGTATGTTTTTTGCAATGATTGTTTATTTAATTTATGTTCGTTTTGGGTTTCATTTATTCTTTAATAGTAATTTCTGGTCGTTTTGTGCTTGTAATTTTACAGTTATTTGTATATCCTAATGTTAAGTTTAAAAAGTGCTTAGAATTTCTTTGAAAAACATATTTTTCTTAAAGTTTTTTTTTAATTAATTTTTTTTCGTTTTTTATTGAAAAAAGTTTCAATTTTTTATGGCAGGGGGAGGGGGGGTTGCTTACTCTCCGATTATTCTTGACTTTAAAAAACGGATCTAGAACCTTCAATTTAAATCGAATGAAACTTTTTTCAAAGTCTATACGATTACCTCTTTGATAAAAACCTTATATATGAACAATAGACAGCTTGAATAACTTGTGGACAGCGATTGACAACAATGAATGGATTGAAAACATAGCCCCAATAAGGGAGTTTAGACCATTTCACTTGATGACACAAAGGGATCACGACTGTTTGGAATTGACCTTAATAGGAATTTGTGTGCCAAAGCAATTTTGCATCTATCACAGAGTATGTATTTTAACCTTATAATTGGATAATTATAATGAATTTCCTAGGTGTTCTTCCCATACAAAACCCCTTCCCATAAGTTATAAACCCCCCTTATTAAGTTATGCCCCAGGGTATGACTTACAACGCCTACCCCTGGGCCCTGGTGGGCTGCGTCGACACCGGAGTTTTTTGTTATCAGAACTTTGAACTATTTTAACAAAATGTCTATCTCAAAATTTTTATCTGATGCATTTAGGGCGTGGAGGAGGGAGACGGGCTAGTTGCCCTTCAATCTCTTTTGACTCTTAAAAAATGAACAAGAACTTTCAATTTTCAATCAAATGAGCCCTTTCTAAAGTTTATGGGAGCGTCCCTTCCATAAGAAATAACATGAAGGATTTGGAGAATCCTTAAATTACAACCTTGCCCTGAGGGCTTTGGGGGAGATGTAATCCTCAAAGGCCTAATTTCCAGATCTTAAAACTATGTTTAATAAAATGCCTGTCTTAAAATTTTGATTGGATGCATTTGGGGAAAAGGTTAGCGTGAGAGGGGGGTCAGTTGTCCTCAAACCTCTTTCAACTACTGAAAAGGGCACTAACCCTCAAAATTTACGATCAACTGAACCTTTTTTAAAATTTCTAAGACATCACCATCTATAGAAAGCTTATTTGCCCCCATGGCATACATTGAAACCCGTGCCTTCAGGGTTGTGGGGGATTGTCCTCCTCAAAAACATATTTTCTATGTGGAAATCAACTACGCTGAACAAAATGGCTATCTCAAAATTTTGATTGGATGTGTTTGGGGGAATGATGGGCGTAGCGGGGGGGAGGGCTAGTTGACCTCCAATCACTTTTGACTATTAAAAAGGGCACTATCCCTTTAAATTTCCAATCGAATGAGCCTTTTTTGAAGTTTTTATGACAACGCCTTCTATAAAAACCTTATATGCCCCCAGGGCATAACTTAAAACCCTTGCTCTGAGGGTTGTGGGGGAGTTTTCTCTTAAAAAACATTATTCCTATGTGAAAATCGACTACGCTGAACAAAATGGCTATATCAAACTTTTGATTGAAGGCGTTTGGGGAACTAATGGGCGTGGGGGGGCTAGTTGCCCTCCAATCACTTTCTACTCTTAAAAAGGGCACTATCCCTTTGAATTTCCAATTGAATGAGCCTTTTTTGAAGTTTCTACGACAACGCCTTCTATAAAAACCTTATATGCCCCAAGGGCATATCTTAAAACCCGTGCCCTGAAGGCTGTGAGGGAGTGTCCTCCTCAAAAACATATTTTCTATCTAGACATCACCTTCACTGAACCAAATGGCTATCTCAAAATTTTGATTGGATGTGTTTGGGGTAATGATGGGCGTGGGAGGGGAGGGGCTAGTTGCCCTCCAATCACTTTCGACTATTAAAAAGGGCACTAGCCATTTAATTTCCAATCAAATGAGCCTGTTTGGAAGTTTCTACGACAACGCCTTCTATGAAAACCTTATATGCCCCCAGGGCATAACTGAAAACCCTTGCCCCGAGGGTTGTGGGGGAGTGTCCTCCTCAAAAATATATTTTCTATTTGGAAATCAACTACGCTGAACAAAATGGCTTTCTCAAAATTTTGATTGGATGTATTTGGGGGAATGATGGGCGTGGGGGGGGGGGGGGCAAGTTGCCCTCCAATCATTTTCGACTATTAAAAAGGGCACTAGCTCTTTAATTTCCAATCGAATGAGCCTCTTTTGAAGTTTCTACGACAACGCCTTCTATAAAAACCTTATATGCCCCCAGGGCATAACTTAAAACCCTTGCCCTGAGGGTTGTGGGGGGGTGTCCTCCTCAAAAATATATTTTCTATCTGAAAATCAACTACGATGAACAGCATGTCGGACTGCATAGGGTGCGTGAAGTGCTTGGACGAAATGAGGGACGTGGGGGGGGGGCTAGTTGTCCAACAATCTCTTTTTACTATTTACACTGGCACAGGAAATATCTATTTCCAATCTAATGAGCCCTCTTTGAAGTTTTTACGACGACCCTGACATATAAAGTGCATCTGGAGAAAAAAAAAAAATAAATAATAAAACGTTGAAGCAGTTTGGCCTTTACTATAGGCAACGCTATAGCGTTGCCTCTGTAGTCTGAGTATGTCTAATAACCTAAAAGTTTGCCACAATGAAATTAATTGAGATTAAAGAATTAAAAACCTTTAAAAAAAATTTTTATCCCATAGCACGGTGAGACGCATTAAAAACTTCTTTAGTGGATAAAATTGACCTAAAACTGAAATGATAAGAGAATAAAAAAAAAAAATACTTCTTCTAAAAATGTACTTGTTGATCCTTTTTTTATGTTTAAACTCATTGCATTTTCGTTATTAAAGACTATTTAACCAGCTATTGCAATTACTATTTGCAATATGGACCATTAAGACTGCATCTTCTTCCTTTTAGTTTTAGGTTAATTTTAGACAAGAAAGTAATTTCGGTTGGTTGATGAAGCATAAGAAAATTAGGTGGGGCTTTATAAGATCTAATTTTGAAACGTCAACATGCGAAAGCGTGTCCAAGCAGCACCAAACAAAATCTCTAGTCCTACAACTTGATTGTTATGATCCATTAGGCAAAGTAGAAAATCATCAATTTTTTGCTTGATTTCTTTTAAAACACTAAAGAAAAATTTTGCTAGAAGCCTTGTTAATCAACAGCAACATATTGTGTTTATGAACTCAAACTTTAGAAAAGCAAGGTAAGGAATAGGCTAAATTTGGAGTAGGTCCCTTTAGAATGATAATATTATAGTTTAGCTACTTTTGGTGAAATCCTAGTTTATCTACTTTTTGCCATCTTGAAAAGGGGTTAGGTTAGGAAAATAGAACTTTCAGTGGGCCATGGCCATAATGAATCCAGTGCCAGAAACATACTCTAGGAAGGGTAGGCTATTGCCAAGCTTCCATGTTAGCCCTCTTCTGATTTCTAAATCTTAGAAATTTGCTAACTTGACAGGTGTATACCTATTGAGATTTTGACAAAACAAAATTTTACCTTAATTTTCAGGGTAAGATTCTACTTTAGCTACTTTAGTTAGATTAGGAAAATGAAAATTTTAGGGATGGGTTTACAGGCTAAAGTATGGGTAAAGTTCTACGAAATCAAATGAATTTCAGCCCCCCCCCTATATATGTCAATTCAGGGTTAGGTTAGCTATAGACTATATAGGGGGGGGGGGATGAAATCTATTTCCGAAAGAAATGCTTATTTTGTTCATAATCAGCACAAAAAAAGGCATTGAATGATGCATTCACTTTATTCATAACTCAATAATATGATTTCGTAGAACTTTACCAAAGTATGTCCATGGAAGGTATTTTGAAGTACCTACCTCCACTCCTTCTCCCTCTAGAGGGTCCTGAAATTTGCCTACATTGACCTAAAACTGAATTGATAAGAGAATTAAAAAAAAATTCTTCTAGAAATGAACTTGTTGATCCTTTTTGTCCTGTTTAAACTCATTAGATTTTCATTAGACCTATTAAAGAGTATTTAACCAGCCATTGTAAAATACTATTTGCAATATAGAACATTAAGACTTCATCTTCTTCCTTTTAGTTTTAGGTTAATTTTAGGCAAGAAATTAATTATGTTTGTTAGAAAAAACACAAGAAAAGTAGATGTCATGTAATAAAATCTAATTTTGAAATGTCAACATGCTTAAGTGTGTCCAACCAGCACAATTACATTACAAACAAAATCACTACAACTTGATTGGTATGATCCAGTAGGCATGGATAATGCAATTCCTGTTATTTGAGTAGAATTTTAAGCCATATCAATGTTTTTTTTTTGCCCCTATGGACAAGACATAGTGGAAGTGAGTGCCAATACCTATTGAAATTTTGACAAAATAACATTTTACATTAATTTTCAGTTATGAGTTTCTTTTTCTCTGGCTTTAGTTCTGATAATCAGTTCCTGTTATTTGAATTGCTTATAATAATTTATTATGATAAGCTCTGGCTTTAGTTCTGATAAGCAATTCCTGTTATTTTAGTAGAATTTTAAGCCATTTCAATTTTTGTTTTCTCAAAATTTAGGAATTGCATTTGCATATCTTTAAAACCTTATAAATTAGGACCGAGAAAAGTTGTGAAGCTGAAAACAATTTTGTTGTACTTCATTTAAGCAGAAGATCTGTTTTGCAACGTTTCACTTTTATAACACACAGATTTTTAAAGGTCATCAAAGGTCAGGACCCTCAAGGGAGAGGGAGGAGTGGAGGTAGGTACTTCAAAATACCTTGTCAGGACATACTTTGGCCTTTAGACCCATCACTGACAGTTTCATTTTGCTAACGTAACCCCTTTCCAATATAGCCAAAAGTAGCTAAAGTAAAATTTTACCCCTAAAACAGCAAAAAAAGGAGCCTATGTTCAATATAGTGCATGCATATAAAACAGAGATACCAGACCTAAACATTGCAAGGAAAATTTACTTGCAAATGTTTACAAGCCTGAGGCACAGTGGAGAGGAGGAGGGGGTGGGGGCTTGCACCATCCTATATTTTTGCCCCCTTGAATTTGATAAATCCCTTTTTTTTGGGAGGTATTCTCATTGAAAATGCCTGTTGTGGTATTTTTGTTGAAAAGTTTAACAAACAACACATTTACCACAACCTAGATTTTGAAAAAAAATACACCCCCCCCTCCTGCAATATTTTCATGAATTGATGCCACTACAGAGGCAACCACCCTGGCAATAAGCCTTCCTGAAAATCTGACAATGGTTTTGTCATTTCTTTTGATAGAAACCAAGAAACTTTTATATGAATGGAGTGTATATTCTCATTTGATTTTAACACCACACATGTGCTATAGAAGCAAAAAATTGAAATGATAAGAACTTGATCTGAAAATCAAAATAAATTTATATATAGGTTTTACCTACTAATACTATTTCATTGTATTTTTTTTGTCAGATTTATAATCAGATAGGAAAGCTGTTTTTGCAATGGTTCCATCTTTACTAATTAAAAAAAAATGTATGTCTTAAATTTTAATCCTGATTTGTCTACCTAAAAAATTGTGCTTGAAAAATGAATGTAGCCTCACTCTAACAAATTAAACCCAAGGCACACTATAATGTAGTGTCAATAAATTATTATTGCTGTACTCATTTGTAGTTTTATTTTATCCAAATGTGTGACATAGGCTTTATGCAAACTGGGTTGCAAATGCTTTACAGAAATAGTACAAAAATGCAAACTGTGTTTATTTTTTCAGTTTTTCCACTCTCCTGTAAATTTTATGCTTTATCTATAGGCATTGTCCATTTCTCTTAGTTTAAAATTGGGCAAAGTTTGCATTAAATTAGTAGATTGTTGGTAGACTTGAAGACAATATTGGTTGGTAAAAATTGACAAATATTTTTCTATAAGCAGTCAGGGATGTATTTTGAAAACCATGTAAAGTGTGGTTATTGTAGGCTTTAATGAGTGGAATACACCATTATTTCCTGTTTTTGGCCTCATTGTAGCCCTGCAGGAATTTGTACATAATGTTTTTAGTAAAATGTAAAAAAATCTAACAAACATTGAACACAACTAAGGAAGTTGTAATTTTTTTTTATGTAATCAGTGCAACTTGCACAGAGAAGCAGAATAAATCAGGTCATGAATTTAGTGTTTGTTTTGATAGTATCCCTTGGTGTACTCCTGACTAGCTGATGCAACCTACATAAGCTCTATCACTGCAAAACAGAAACAGGGTTCAAGGTCTGCAACTGCAATTTGAACCAAATGAGATTGAGCTATTAATACATACCCAAATCCAAAATAAAAAGAATTGAAGTTTCATGGATTTGATTGAACAAAACTTGCTTGGAACTGGCAATATTCCTAATACCAAAATTTATTGGTTGATTATAGTGGTGTCAATTTACAAAAATGAGGGGAGGGGATCAGGGGATGTATTTTTCAATATCTAGGAGGCAAGTTTGTCATATTTTCTGTTTGTCAAAATCTGTTTACTTTTTTTGATAGCTTGGATACACTTACGCTATTTTGATTTGGTTAAGCCTTAAGAGCAGAAGTAGCCCCGAAAGTTTGAAGATAATGCCCTCAGTCGTTCTTGGGATACTGCTGAGATGCCTTATTGGGAATTAGCATTAACACGGTGTATTTTGATTTAATCATAAGGCAACATTTAGTTTTTAAACATAATGGGCAAATGGGAGGGTGGGCGTGGGAGGGTGACTAGTTGCCCTCCAATCATTTTCGACTATTAAAAAGGGCATTAATCCTTTCTATTTTCAATCAAATGAACACTTTTTTAAGTTCCTACGACAACTCCTTCGATACAAAGTGCCCTGGTCTAAAAAAAAGAAAAAAATACATTGTACCCACATCGATCTTTACTGTAAAAATGTCAAGCCTTCCAATCACTTTCGACAATTAAAAGGGGCACTAGCCCTCTCATCCTTAAAGACCTAATTTCCAAAACTTTCAACTACGTTGAACAAAATGGCTATCTAAAAATTTTTATTGCATGTGTTTGGGGAAAGGGTGGGCGTGAGAGGGGGGTTAGTTGTCCTCCAGTCACTTTCGACTATTAAAAAGGGCACTAGCCCTTTGAATTTCGAATCGAATGCACCCTTTTTCAAGTTTCCACAACAAAGCTTTCAATAAAAACCTTATATTCCCCCAGTGTACAACTTGTGACCCTTGCCTTGCAGGGTCTGAGGGGGAGGGGTGGTCATCATCAAAGTAATATTTTCTAGAACTTACATCTACGTTGAAAAAAGGCTATATCAAAATATTGATTGGATGGGTTTGGATAAATGATGGGCATGATAATGGGGTTACTTGTTCTTCAATCACTTTTGACTATTAAAATGGCCTTTACCCGTTTCAATTTCAAATCAAATGAGTCCTTTTTGAAGTTTCTACAACAACTCTTTCTATAAAAACCTCATATGCCCCCTCATAACCCTTGCCCTGAAGGGCTTGCAGGGCTCAACTCATAACCCTTGCCCTGAAGACTGTGGGGGGAGTGTCCTGCTCAAAGGTATAATTTCCAGAACTTTCAACTACGTTGAACAAAATGGCTATCTCGATATTTTGATTGGATGTGTTTGGGGAAATAGTGGGCGTGGAAGGGGGGTGGGTTAGTTGCCTTCCAATCACTTTCGACTATTAAAAAGAGCACTAGCCATTTTAATTTCCAATTGAATGAGCCCTTTTTGAAGTTTTTACGACAACGCTTTCTATAAAAACATTACATGCCCCCAGGCATAACTTACAACCCTTGCCCTGAGGAATTTGGGGGGGGGGACATTCTCAAAGACCTAATTTTCAGAACTTTCAACTACGTTGAACAAAATGGCTATCTCAATATTTCAATTGGATGTGTTTGGGGAAAAGGTGGGCGTGAGGGGGGGGGGGGGTTCGTTTCCCACCAATCAATTTCGACAATTAAAAATGGCACTAGCCCTTCGAATTTCCAATTGAACGAGCCTAGTTTGAAGTTTCTGCGGCAACACATCCTATAAAAACATTATATGCCCCCCATGGTACAACTTACCACCCTTCCCCTTAGGGCTGTGGGGGAGTGTCCTCCTGGAAAACATAATTTCTATCTGGAAATCAACTAAGCTGAACAAAATGGCTATCTTTAAATTTTGATAGGATGTGTTTCGGGAAATGGTGGGCGTGGAAGGGGTGTTAGTTGCCCTCCGATCATTTTCGGCTATTAAAAAGGGCACAAGCCACTCCAATTTCCAATTGAATGAGCCCCTTTTGAAGTTTCTACGACAACTTTTTCGATACAAAGTGCCCTGGTCTAAAGGAAATAAATAATACATTGTACCAACATCGTTCTTATATGCCCCCAGGACATAACATAAAACCCTTGCCCTGAGGGCTTTGGGGAAGTGTCCTCCTCAAAAGCATAATTTCTATCTTGAAATCAACTATGCTGAACAACATGGCTATCTCAAAATTTTGATTGGATGTGTTTAGGGAAATGGTGGGCATGGAAGGGGTGTTAGTTGCCTTCCAATCACTTTCGAATATTAAATAGGGCACTAACCGTTCCGATTTCAAATCGAATGAGCCCTATTCCAAGATTTTACGAAAGCTCCTTCGGTACGAAGTGCCATGGTCTAAGATCAAGAAACCAAAAAAAAAAAAAAAAAAAAAAAATAATACATTGTGCCAACATCGTTCTTTACTTAGGCAGCGCTATTGCGCTGCCTATGATTAAAGGCCTTTGTGATTAAGCGGTCATTTTTAAAGAATTGGAACAAAATTCGAACTTTAGCGTAAACAGCAAGGTATTGACTAGGGAGCGAACCCCCTAATATACGTATTAAAAATATATGAATATAGAAGTTTGTTACGTAAGTTAATTCGTAAGTTACGTATATTTATTACTAATAAAAACGTTCATAAATAAAATTAAACAACTTTCGAGAAAGCTATTTAACCAAAAAAAGTAAAATTAATATGCAAACTGCGTTTTAATTATTCATGTACGGCGAGCCAAAATCAAAACCTGCATTAATTGAAAAAAATTCAGAAATTAAATAAAAAAAAGAAATTTTAACTGAAAGTAAGGGGCGACATTAAAACTTAAAACGAACAGAAATTATTCTGTATATGAAAGGGGCTGTCCCTTCCTCAACACCTTGCTCCTTACGCTATAGTTTGACTATTTCTCACAACTATTTTTTAAAGCAATAAAAAAACTTCAGCGTAAAGAGCGAGGCGTTGAGGAAGGGACAGCCCCTTTCATATACGGAATAATTTCTGTTCGTTTTAAGTTTTAATGTCGCTCCTTACTTTCTGTTAAAAAAAACTTGTTTTTTTTTATTTAATCGCTTTCAATAAAGAAGCGCAAATCACGCTCTGGCTTTTATAAGATTCAGGGGGCGGGAACTATTATGCGCTTTTCCCATCATTCGTGATTCTTGACAAAACCATTAGTAAAAAAAAAAAATCGCTGACGATAAAAAAAGAAAGAAATAACAATAAAATATGGTAGCCAAGAAAAAGAAATCCTTAAAATTAGTGATAAATAACTAGGGGTGGCAACTCTGGTAGATTGTAGTTAGAATTTGGGATGCAAATTAGAAGTACCAGCTTCTAGCTATTTAAAATAACCGGTTTACATACCATAGATACATATTTGTAACTCTTTATTTACTATGTAAATTTATTAAGTACCAGTCACATCCCCACTATTGTTATCATCTTAATATCTGTGTATTGGAATAGGAGTCCAGTGTTTATTACTGATCAGTTTTAGTTTTACCTCTGATTGGATTGCAGAAGCGTGACACAATTGATACTGTAAGTTTTGTTCGTTATTCGTCCTCTCTGTATCGTTTTTTTTTTCAACTGGTTAACAAAGACATCGCAAGGTTACTGTCTTTTAACATTTCAAGCGCCTAGAATTGATTCTGGGATATTAGTGTGATAATGGAGCTACAACAAAGGTGTCAATTCACGAAACTTTAGCGGGGGTTTGTTTTTTTAAATCTAGGGGTCAAATCTAAATTTGTATGAAAATATAAAAAAAAGGCATTTGTAATGGAAAGGTCCCCCCAAAATGTATTTTTTAAAATCTAGGGGGCACATAACCCCCACTGGCCTTCTGAGTTGACGCTACTGAGCTCAAATCACACAAAAAGTCCCCCCTCCCCAATTGACGCTACTCGCTGTACCACCTCGAAAGTTTGACTACTATCTTTATCGACCAGGGGCGGATCCAGGATTTTTTTAGGGGGGGGGGGGGAATAGGTTGATCCAATAAAAACAAATTTATGGGGGCGCAAAATAGGTTGATTCGATAAACTTGCGTCAGGCGCAAGATTAATTAACGCAAACTTGAGTTAATTAAGTAAATTAAACTACTTTAGACGACGCTAGGGGGGCGCTCGCCCCCTGGATCCGCCTCTGTTATCGACAAGGCTGATGTTTCATTAACGATTGCCTTCTAAAAGCGTCTCTCATTGCTCGAAACCTCATTTATTCGTCAGAAATTTCCTTTTTACTAAGCACAAATCCCTTCAATTTTTTTTCTGTCGTAAGGATCGAAAGTGATATTAGACGATGCACAAACTGTGCAGGGATGCACTGCTTGTATGTATTTACGTGCGATATAACTATTGGGAGTAAAAGCATACAAAGAACTTGGAATAACAACTTGAGGTTGATTAGTCAAACTCCTAACTATTTATGCTTAGGCATAGTTAGCGCCACATTTAGTCGGTCCTAGAAATCTCCACTAACATGCTTTCTCCGTTTGGTCTGTGTGAAACTGTTTTTTTCATGCTGTAATCAGATTCTAGTGAAGGGAGATGGAGGCAAACTAAAAAAAAAATCCCGAGCACATTTAGTTTACGCATAGGTTCGGGTTCTTTTATTTACAAACTAAATACAACTACAATATGGGTATGCCGGGCCGAGAGTCTAAGCTCGTACTACAAAATAGACATTGCTTTGGAGAGGATGCCGAAAAATTACTGGCAAAATCAATTCTTACAAGAACCTTTTAAAAAGTTCGGTAAAAATGTACTATTTCTTATGTTTCTTCGCCAAAGAGTTTTTTGCCAAAACTAATATTAAACAAAAGGCTGAAGTGTGAAGGCAAACTGGTGGAGTTTTTGCGTTATGTGGACTGGCATAAGCAGGTTCTTCTTGTCTTGTTTGTACGAGCTGCTGTAATTAGCTTTTAATTTGCTGAATCCGTGTCCATGCGATAATCTTCTTTTTAAGTAGGCCAGAACCATAAATTATTCATGGAGCATTTTGTCATAATTTCTGATGGTGGGTAGTTAGGGGGAGGAAAGACTGATTTACGCCATTTTGCAAGTGAGACTGATGTCGTCTACGTTCGATTTGCAAATTAGAGCATTTTTAAGTACCAGATACAGTGAAACCTTGTTTACACGTATGTCTTAAAACTAAGGAAAATATATTTTTTTACTTTTAAAAAGGCTTTTTATTCTAATTAAACGGCCCTTGTGTTTGAGGAGTCGCTCTAAAAGAATTGGGACACAATTCAAACTTTAGCGTAAAGAGCGAGGCATTGAAGATAGGGCAACCTTCTCATATACGTAATACATTTTAAATGTTTTTACTTTTAACTTTAATAAATCAAAATTATTAAGACTTTATGGGATAAATATCAGCATACGTATATCAAACTGGCAATGCACATTCATTCGTATTTTTTTCAATAAATTATGTTCTGGTCTTGGACTATTTAGTATATCACAATTTCATTCAATGCGTTTTGGGGTAAAGAGGGTGTTAGGGGGCGGGTAATATATCATAATTCCATCACTTTTGTTTCTAAATGAAACTAGAACATTCAACTCTCGATCAATTTAGTCTCCTCTAAAGTTTTTACGACCATCCCTTCCACAAAATCTAATATGTCCCAGTGGAATAACTTACAACCCTTGTCCTTACGCTCCGAGGGTTTGTTTCAACCCCGAATGGCTTGATATATGATATTTGGACTATTTTGAATAAAATGGCTATCTCATAATCTCTGTTGGGTGCATTTGGGGAAACGAGGACGTGGGGGTTGGGTGAAATTGACCTCCGATCACTCTTAACTTTTAAAAAGGCCACTTGTACTTCTGATTTCCAATCGAATGATTCCCCTTTGAAGTTTATACAACTACCCGTTCCATAAAAACCTTATACGTTAATAATGGACAAGTAGTATAACTTATAGCCCTTGCCCTGAGGGCTGTGGGGGGATGTCATCCTAAAAAAAATAATTCTTACTAAACCTTTCAACTACGCTGAACTATCTCAAAATTTTGAATGAATTTGTTTGGGAAATGATGGGTGGGGGGGGGGGCTGGCTGTCCTCCAATCACTTCATACTATTAAAAAGGGGACTATAACTTTTAATTTCCAATCGAATAAGGCCCTTTTGAAGTTTCTACCACAGCTCCTACGCGAAGTGCCCTTCTACGACAAGTCTTACACGAATTGTCATGGTCTAAAAAATAAATAATACATTATGCCAACAATTCTATGTTATTGCAGTTATTAGATTGTATTTTTTTTTCTATATTATAAACAGACGAATGAAGGTGGGCCTTAATATATTGAGGCATTCTAGCTATTATTAGACTTAATTTTGATATGAAAAGGACATGGATGACTCGTTTAGGGCCACGTGGAAAAATTCTAATATGACTCTACAAACCTGACATTCTAGTGAATGTCTAGTGAATACAATACATTTACTTGATAATGAGGCATAAGACCGTAAGGTGTTTTCATCACAAGTTACACAAATATAATGATTGCCCTAGTAAGGGTAACCTAGTAAGGAATGAACCACTGCCTATAGTAACCAAAAATTCAAAATATTTAAATAAAAACTATCTAGTTAAAATATTTCATTAGGAGATGATTTAGGAATTGTAATTATTATGTTGATCATAGTAAAATGTTATTTTGAAAACAAATTCAATGAAAATTTCGATAAATAATCTAAAACCCCTGGGAAAAGACGTCGAATCGAAATGAAAAGTACGTAATTGCCATTGCCGAAAACCTCTTACAGCAAGCTTACAGCCCCCACCTTGAACAAAAAAAAATCACTTTTTTGCATGACTGATATGCCCCTTTTTTACAACTAGCGGGGCACTGGAACATCATAGAGAGCTGTTTAAGGGTCTATTTTAAAGGAAACTGCTATATCTAGTGTCTTGTAAAGATTTAAAGTATAATATAAAACATTTTTTCTTTGGTTCACTGAAGATTTAGGTACTTTTGAACCTTTTCTTTAAACGAAGAGGAAGGAGGGTGAATACGATTTCTCTTCGTCCAGAATGGATCTTTCAACTCCAGAATGGATTAGATATATGCTAAACATTAAACATTAAAGATTAAGGTCAACTATTAAGAAATGCTTCGTTGTACCATATAATAGGAATAATGACAATCAGAATTGCAAATTCGGTTAACTTATTGATAACCTACACCTATTAGAGTCTAACACACTTTCTGACAATTTTGATATTTCTTAATCAATTAGTCCAAACTGATGCCCTTGAATGTTAATCTGCTATTTCCAATTATCATGAAACATATTTTTAAAAGTTATCCCACTAATCGCCTGATCAAAGCCATTTATAATCACAGCATGCATGGTTATAGAGGAAATGAATGGGATTGGGCCTAGGCAGTGTCCTCAGGAAGTTCCTTAAAAAGGGGGAATGGGCGAGAATGTGAATGTTTATGCAAAAACAGATTTTTCAAGAACTGTGGCCCACCTCTCTCAAAAAATTACCGTCTAATTTTGAAGTAAATGCACGTGGAAATGGCATCTACGTGCACCGGATGCCAAATTCTCGCTAGTTTAGTGTTTCATTAATAAAACTCCCAGTGGCAGTAATTCTCGTGAATTTAAAGGGGTCATTTTTTTCAAAATCTAGGGGAGGGGGCGAATTAATCTGTCATTTTTTCAATGAAAATACCTCGTGAAAATTTCACGAGGTGCAAAACATCTAGGGGGCAAATGCCTTCTCCTCTCTCCTCAATTGATGCCACTGAAAACTCCGTTCTAAAAAGTAACTTGAAAAGTTACCGGTGAATTCCAACAGCCAAATTTTGATTTGGCCTCAGGTCCTTGACGAGAACCTGGCCTCTGTTCTTTTTTCTATCTCTATGTTGAGGCTAGACAGTGATGTGGCCTCTATATCGAAAATTTCCCAAACCTAAAGAAATAACCTTGAAACACAGCTCAAATAGATTTCAAATGGACGTTTTGGACAAAAAAATATTTAGTTATTGTATTTATGCATGATCACGGAACACATTAGTTTCCAAAACAAGTAAAATGAGGAAATTAAAGTAATTAAACGCAATAAAGATTTGCTTTTCGAATTTGTTTAATGCAGCTATTTGATCATCTTAAATGCAAGGTTTTTGTCTAATTGGCACAATTTTGTCCTAGAATTTAACGTGAAATCCGAGGGGTCGTCTACTTTCATAAATAAAGTACACCAGTGGGTGCGTGCCAAGCATTGCGAAACTGTGTGGCACAAGCGGCGCTCTGAGATTACACCGGGTGGCGGAAATTGGGCGCCCCCTTGGCAAAACCGACCTACTTATGTAAAAGAAGAAAGCATAAAAGATAGAGGAAGTTAATTGTCAAGTCCCTGCATTCCTGTTTATTCATCGTAATATCATGTATTATTTACCAGTTATTTTATAATTTTATTTACAAATCTATATTTAAAAGTTTATATTTGCAAGTTA
The DNA here is from genome assembly GCF_049724085.1 of Artemia sp. Qi Xiang Cuo. Classification (NCBI taxonomy): domain Eukaryota; kingdom Metazoa; phylum Arthropoda; class Branchiopoda; order Anostraca; family Artemiidae; genus Artemia; species Artemia sp. Qi Xiang Cuo. The sequence continues at coordinate 18,836,906 of NC_142801.1, forward strand.
TTAGCAGAAAGAATGCAAATATTTCTCATGAAATATGCATCATTTGAACGGCTTAATGTTAAATTTCCAAGTTGTTTGATGTATGAAAATCGATATAAACTAAATTTTTAACTAATTCGGGCTTCGCTAAATAATATTGATACTTATTCCTACTCATTGTGTGATCTTTTCGTATTTAGGACCATGGATTTGGTTATTCTTGGAATCACAATTGCCCAAAATCTATTATTTATTTCGGAAATTTTAATTGAACCGAATAGTCAGACCATCCTATAGGTTTTGCATGTTTTAAATTGTAGTCCTCGGCCAAAGAGAATTAATTAGTTAATTTAATTTATTAATTAAAATTAATCTTTTGGGGAACTTGTAAGAGTTATATTTTCATCGATTAATCATTGGAAGATAGGGATTAAAAACAATTAGCGCCATTTACAGTGTAGTGTCTGACGTTTTCGTTAAAAAGAAAAATAAATAAAAAAAAAATCGGAAATTTGATGTGATTAATCTGCAGTGCAGCAGGATTAATGCTGAGATTTCTCTGTGTTTTTATTTTCAAGAATTATTTGGAGTCAAAATTTAGTCTGCATAAAGTAGATCTAGGCTAGCTTGGGAAAGTTCTGGCAGGTTAGTTGAATTTAAAATGATATAAGTACCATGGGCGCCCATATGGGGGGGGGGCAGGGGGGCTCTTGCCCCCCCCCCCCTGGCTGAATGATGCTGCCTTATTTTTATATTTTTGTTCTGAGATTTTTATTATATAGAATTAAAAGTAGCAATTAGACGAAGTTTGCCCCCCCTGGAATTCAGCTTATGGGCGCCCATGATAAGTACTGGTGGCAGAATTCTGCCTTCTTTTCCCTCTACTGCATTTTCAAGTAGGTCTACATGAAAAAAAAAAGCATGCAGTAGCTTTTTCTTAAACAAAATCCCCAAACGCTAGATGTTGTTGAGAAATTTACAGTAGATTTTTCTTATACAAGGTCGCCAAACGGTAGATGACCCTTGTGATTTTGCTTTTCGACAATATTGCTAATTTCCACTTGCCATACAAGTTTATTATACTCTTTGCCCTCAACTATGAAATCCGAATCTGTAAATAACAATCACAATGTTGTATCCTACCGATTGTTTTTGCCTCAACATGTGAGGGAAATGTTGAGGCACATGTTGAGCCTCATATGCTTGAGCAACAAAACGAGAAAATGCATGACAACGAGGCAAATTTACATCCAGAGAAACAAATGACAACATTTTGACTGTCCTCAATTCAACAAGATTAAAAAAAGCAAATAAAAGTCTATAAAACGAAAAACAACAAGCTCCAAAAATAAACATGGAAAACGAAGAGTCAAATCCTTTCGAGCCTCTTCTTTCCATCAGTCATCATTCTATTTTGCTTTGTGGACTGTACATTCTATTTCGCTTTTTTTCATTTTACACGGGGAATGACTGAATATTTGCATTGTTTTTCGTCTTTGCAGTGACTAGATTGCCTCATTTTTCTCATACTCATTCCTTCTCTCGTCTTGTTACGCTTATCATCTGTGGCCTCTTACAGCGTATTTATGAATTGCATTTGTGGGTTTAATACCATCTCTTATGCCATTTTTTTACCCATACTTGTGTAGGAAGAAGAAGAAGAAGAAGATTTTATTTGAATAAATCAACATAACAAAAAAACATATACCCCCAACAGAGAGCAAAGCTCGTAAAATTGTGTATTAATAAAAAAAAAAAAAAAAAAAAAAAAAAAAAAAAAAAAAACATTTTCTAATCAAAACAAAATAGATAAATAAAAAAAAAACCTGGTTAAATAAAAAAACAAAAAACATAACAAACATAAAGAAAACAAACGCTGGACAAGTGGGGCATGGAAGGCTATCCCAACATGGGTAACAAATATATAAAAAAAAAAAAAAATAATAATAATAAAAAATTTCTATTCCACCATCACAGGTCAATACATAATTTTAATATTTTCTTCCTTAGAACTGATATTTGCCGAAATGACTCAATTTGAATTCTATCTTTCAGCCTATATTTATTTGAAATAAATGGTATTTGGTATCTAATTGAAAATCTAGATCTTTCACAATTAACAAAGGGAATTCGATATGTTCCAGAACACCTAAGAGCCGAAGGAGTAGGTAGAATCAACAGAGATTTTTCATAAAAATAACTACTAGGATCTTGTATTTTAAAATGCCATATTGATATATTAAGTTCTCTTATATGTTTCAGATCTAATAAATTCAAGAAAAGAAATAATGTTTCAGTTTCCGATGCATCTCTAAGTTTTGATGGACGATGTAAAAAATTTCCAAGTATTCTCACTGCTTTATTTTGAAGGATCTGTAGGGGTTTTATATGCGTCCAAAAAGTATTTAAATAAATAATTGTGCAATAATTTAAATAAGGAGCAATCAAAGAATGATAAATTATTTTTAAAATTGAAAATGGAAAAACATGTTGCAAACGATACATAGACCCAATATTTTGCGAAAGTTTCACCCTTAAATGATCAATATGAGTTTGAAATGACAAAAGGGGATCAATAAAAACTCCTAAATAACGATATGATTGAACTCTACGTATTTTATGCTCACCAACTTGAAGGTCCTGACATGAAATTTTTTTAGTAGCACGTTTTGAATGACCAAAAACCATAAATTCAGTCTTCTTAAAATTCGGTACTAAATAATTAGATACAAACCATCGATTAACTGAACTAACAGTGTTAAACAGATTTTGAATCAATGTAGATGAATCCTTCGCTTTAACAGAAACAGCTGTGTCATCTGCAAATAAAATTGCAAGACCATTATTTCCCTGCAAACATCGTGGGAGATCATTAATATACATCAAAAATAAAAGCGGACCTAATACCGATCCTTGTGGGACACCAATATCTTCAAGATCATTTAAACTAGACAAATGTCCATCAATATCTACCACGATTTTACGTCCATAAAGGTATGATCTTATTATTTCTAGTCCTTTCCCTCTTATACCGGAATTTTCCATTTTATCAAAAAGAATTTCATGGTTTAAAGTGTCAAATGCTTTTTTAACATCATAAAAAACAGTAGATACATAATAATTACTATCTAAGCAGTCATTTATTTCTAATACAAGAGCTGCAACTGTTTGTTCCGTCGAATGGCCTGCCCTAAATCCAAACTGATGTTTGGTAAAAAAATTTATTTTATCTAGATAATTAGTAATCCTTCCTTTTAAAATTTTTTCCAATACTTTAGACAATGGTGATAAAATTGCAATAGGACGATAATTATTTGTATCAGATTTATCTCCTTTTTTATGCAATGGTATTACACGTGCAATTTTCCATCTTTTAGGAAATGTACCTGAGAAAATACATAAATTTAAAATATGAAGCAATGGTTCAAAAATTTCACCTGCAATATTTTTTAGCAAATTAGTTGAAAGTTCATCATATCCCAATGAATTACCATTTTTTAAATTCTTAATGACCTTTTGAAATTCTGCAAAAGTAACAGGGGCCATAAATATGCTCGTATCTTCAGTGGGCGGTAGATATTTTTTATGCGACCTTGGGGAAGAAAGGTCAACTTCTCCTGAAACAACAGATGATCCAATACTAGCAAAATATTCACTAAACTTCTTAGCAACAGCTTGTGGTCCTCTAAATTCTTTACCATTAATATCAAATAACACTTCAGGGTGTAACAACTTTTTATTTCTTCCAATTTTATCTTTAATCAAACTCCAAGTTTTTCTAGGGGAATCTGAATTTCGAAAAGAATTTTCATAATAACGTCTTTCACTTACTCTAAGGATCCTTACCAGCATATTCTTATAATTTTTAAAACGCGTTATATTTATTTCCGTGGGATATTTTATTCTAATTTTATATCAACGATTTTTCTCATTAATAGATCTCAAAAGTGATTCATTTATCCAAGGTTTTTTTGGGGTAAGTTTCTTTCCTCTCGGGCTTTTATATGGGCAAAAAAGATCAAGCTTTTCATTCATAATATAATAAAATTTATCTAATGATTGGTTCGGATCCTTCTCATCAATTACAGGACTCCAATCAACATCACCAAGCCCTTCTTTTAACCTTAACACATTTTTATGTGAAAAATCTCTACGCTTGGTTTGATTTTTTTTTATTATGCAGAAAATTTATAAGAAAATCAGACATAATTATACAGTGGTCAGATGAATCATCAGGAATAATAAATGTATTAACAGCACTATAAGGTGAAAAAATATTATCAATAAGTGAAAATGATGTATCAGCTATTCTAGAGGGCACAAAACATACGGGGTTTAGTCCATACGATAGTGGGCCCTCCAAAAACTGCAAAATATTTCTATCTATTCTATTCTGATCTGCAGATAGGAGTTTCATTAAATCAATATTAAAATCACCCATAACTAAATAAGGAGTATTAAGACTAGCTAATTTATCCAACATACTTTCAAAATGATTTTTAAATTCTATCTGGCTGGATGACGGAGTACGGTAAATAACTGCAATTAAAAACTTACGATTATTTGGAAAAGAGCATTCAACTACACAAGATTCAAAAATCATTTCAATATTCATTGGCAAAAAATCAATCCTTATACGTGCTGGTATGCAATTTTTAATCAAAACACCTAGACCCCCTTGTTTTTGTCTTTTCCGACCGATGTGAAAAAATTGGTAATCTTTTACATGTATATTTTCAATTGAAAAATCATCTAAAAAAGTTTCACATAGGCCTAATATATCTTTATCTGAATCCGACAAAAAAGTTTCAATCACATCCTGCGCAGTCCTCCAACCCCGGCAATTCCAAAACGACATCCTACTTGTATTTACATTTTTTCTTACCAGCTCATTCATAAATATATATTGATTTTTTGGGATATCAAAATTACTAGAAGTATCTTCATCATCACCAGCTACAATAGTTTGAAAAATTGACTGAAATGAAAGAGAATTCCGCTCAAATTCTTTTAACCTTGATGATGGAATTTCACGATTATCTCTATCCATTATCAAATATTAACCCCACGTTAAGAGAAACCACACCATGCCCTAAAAGACCAGCAAACCATAATAAAAAATAACAATTAAAAAAAAAAAACAAAAGTAATCTCCATTCCAAGTCGTTTTCCCTCAGTACGACTAATCTGCGCAACTTTTAATTTAGAAACATAAATATCTTCATCAAAACCAAAAAACACTACTACTGTTTCCAGGCCTAGTATCACTGAAAGCCAAGACCAATCCATAAGAACTCCAATCACAGCCCGGTACGCTCCGCACCGCGCTATACATTATACACCATTAATACTTTTTCTCATTTTGTTTTTTTTTTTACATTATTCCATCCACAACATCTTTTTAAAAAAAAGAAGATAAAAAAACACGAGACAACATTACTTCATATCAATATGCTACCACAAAAAAAAACAAAGAAGTAAAAGCACAACAAAATAATAACTCAAAACCATATTAAACTAAAATAATTAATATAAATATAAATATGACAACCCGCCTAGCATTGCATAGGCCCACCTCGAGGATTTATCGGCACTGACAATTCAGGAATCACGTCATTCACGGAGAAAGCAACACGCAGGCCATTTGGCCGATCAAAACAAAGGAGAGGTGGAACCTATTTTGTTACCCATGCTTGAATACCACAATCAGCAAGCTTTGATCTTTTTTCAATCAGCCGTTTTCTAATATCTCTCACTGCCGTTGGAGCATCATCACTAAGATAAATATCTTTATGACCGCAAACAGTCTTTCCTTTAAGTTTTTTACTCTGTTTCAGAATCGTTATTTTTTCTTCTTTAGACCGAACAGTAACTTTAAAATATCTACGCTATTTTTTTAATTCTTTAAAAGCAAATTATTGGGTCTAGTTTACACCTAGTCCTTCTTAACAAAAAGTTTTGAAAATCGCTTTAGCTTCCTCTTTATTATCGCAAGGTACATTCCAAACCACTATATTTTTCTCATTCATTCTATACTCGCAATGCATTAACCGATTTTTCAACTGATTATTTTCTTCACGGAGAAACACTGACTCAGCTGTAACAACACTAATCTGTGATTTTACATTTATTATTTCATTCTCAGTAGCCGCCACATGGGTCTGGATCGTCGAAAATTTCTGCGATTGGCCAGATAGCGCTTCCTCAAGCGATTTGACCCGGGTTTCCAGAGATTTGAACTGGTCCGTGATACCGTCAAGCTTTTTTCCATTGTCTTTCACTATAGTTAGAATTTCAGAAAATCTCCGAGCCAGCGTCGAAATTGACAAAGTTTCTCCCTCCTTAGGTGAAGATGACGAATAATCATTTTGATCCTCTTCGAATGAGACTTCTTTACGGTTTCTTTTATTTCGCCCCATGAATAAGCAGCAATTAAAAAAATGGACAAATAGTCTTACCTCAGCCGGCAACGATTGTTTATCCACGATGTTGCTAGCGTGCAGTGCTTTTAGCCGTTTGGCACGTCAAACACCTTTTCCAACGTCGGTAATCAAAGGCTCTGTTTATAATGACTCAAATCCAATCCTCTTTTACTCCATGCAATTCTTCAGTTCAAAGCAATAATCACACACCAAAAAATTTTCTTTCATCAATTCAAAACATTAATCTCACAAGCTATTTAACTCTTCAGCCAAAACTACCGCAGGCACGGAGCGCCTAAGGTGTTACTCGTTCGGGGAATGAATCATGACTGAAAAGGGCCTCGAAAGGCTGCTCAAATCTGTAACCTACATCAACCAAGGCCGTACCCAGGATTTTTTTCGGAGGGGGTTTTACTAAAAAAAAAATTGGGGGGGGGCTACCCAAAAAAACCTAAAAAAACGCATACAAAATTTGTTTATATCCATTTTGTTACGTTTTTACGAGTCAGACAAACATTTCGGGGTGGGGGGTCAAATCCCCCTAACCCCCCTTCGGGTACGGCCTTGACATCAACTGACAGTTTTTACCTCAGAAAGTATATTAATTTTATTTAATCGGTTATTATCAAGAGTATTTTAACCAAATTGAAGGGATTAAGTGGTGTGACTTTGTCTCGAATACCCAACCGCTGCCACTTACCAACCAGACACCCAACGCACGTCAGATTGCTGCACAAACTCTTCAGTGGTTCTGCCACCTAGCCCGCATGCCAGAAGAAACGCCAGCCAGAATTGTCTCTAACTTTGATCCCTCGACACACGGCTGAAAGCAGCCGCGTGGAAGACCTCATTTTAGATGGAGGGACAGCCTTGCTCACTTCCTGCCATTGATCAGTAGCATCCCAGTCGAAGCTATCATGCTAGCACAATACCGTCTGGACTGGAGGCGACGTGTGGCTTCTCTCTCTGCGCTGGACCACCAGCAGGAGAAATACGTCAAGTTGAATTATGTCTACGGAGCCCCAAGCGTCTGCTCAGATATATACTCGCACTCTCTTAGTATGGTTATTTATTGATCTTTGTTAACTTATCATCTATCATCTGCTATTAGGTTTCTTATTTGTGTAAGCAAGTACAACTTCATTTTAGGTCATAGTAAGATGTTTTTGTTTTTTTTCAAACATTTACATGACGAAGAACACAATATAAACATACCTTTTACTTTTTATAAGGTATTATTCTCTTTTTATTTACGATTCTAAGTAAGCATAATCTATTGTATCTTAAAAATTGGTAGAATTCTGAATGTCAGTCCTTATATTTTACATTTCAGTTCAAGTGATTTTGCTGTTTTTTAGCGCAAAGTTAGATGGCACTCTTTCTTCAAAGATTTACACGGCGAAAAACGCATGGATTGGATGAAAATTTGAATGAACACGGTGGACCTAAATTAGCCCGTGTACTTGGAGCTTTTGATCTAGTTTTTCTTGGTGTTGGCTCCACCCTCGGCGTAGGAGTATATGTTCTTGCTGGAGAAGTAGCGAAAAATAATGCTGGACCTGCTGTCTGTATTTCGTTCCTGATTGCCGCATTTGCTTCTGCTTTTGCAGGTGACTTTTTTTCTTTTGTAAGGTAAATTCTCCATGGTTTTTAAATGAAAAAAATAAAATGAAATGATCTTTGAACCATGAGAGATACTTTAAACTACAGACATATCAAGAATTATCGTTAAAAAAGATACTACCAACAACTTAGTGCTGCACCGAGCCGCCCGAGGCCAACACAGCTACGCACGCTCCTCCTCCATCCTAATTCTAAGCCCCGCTGTTTGCACTCCCCCAAGAAATTCCCATTTCCCTTAAATCTTTCCTTGGGGCATTCTCCCACCCCCATTCGAGGATGAACTGTTTTTCGTTTACCCCTAGACGCTTGGCCGACAAGGACTATCTTTGGCAATCTGTCATCCTTCATCGGCAGAACTTGTCCTACCTATCTCAACCGTTTTTTATTTATGTTCGTCGCCCTCCAAGGTCAACTGTTGAACGCGTCGCGTCTTTGAGGCTGTTTTCATCGTGTTCCTAATTGTTGTATTTCCGTCAGCTTTTAGAAGGGATTTATTTTGTTAAGTATTTTATTCGTACTAGAAATGAAAAAATTTTGTATAATAATCTTCGAAACATGAGAGATATTTTAGACTATATATACGGTACTCCAGGAACTAAGATTAAAAAAAGGACCGTTTCGTGCCTCAGACCGTTTGGCGCTGCGATTATTTTTCAGAGAAAGGCAGAAGGAGAGAGTGAGAAGAGAGACAAAATGAATATATAAATTAGTTCTAGATACACATGCCTCTGAAAATGGGGGGGGGGCGGAGTCGCGAATTTTTTTTTAATGGGAAAGATCTAATAAAATTATAGAAAAAGGTGTCTATGCGAAGCAACAAGTAAAGCAAGTTTATTTATGCTGGCTTCCATAAATTCAAACTTCTTTCTTGGAATCATTGGCGCCCATAAACTGAATTTTAGGGGGGGGGGGGCTTAGCTGGTCTAATCGGCACTTCCAATGCTGTATAATAGAAATATTGAAACAAAAATATAAAAATATAAGGCACCATCATTCAGCCAGGGGGGATGGGTAGACTGGAGCCCCCCTCTGCCCCCCCCCCCCCTATGGGCGCCCATGCTTGGAATGATATACGGATTATTCTGTTGCTAATGAATAGAACACCAGTAATAATGAGCAAACAGCCCCAGCTCCTATGGTGGAGAATCCTACTATGAGAGGAGATCGAAAATCAGAAAAAAATTAGTTAGAATTAAAATTTGTCCGCGAGAGGGCACCCATCTGACTAATATCATGGGATAATGCACATGTCTTCGTAACTGAAAATATGCTGGAAGGAATGTGTATGAATAAGATACCTTTATATATCTGTTTCTTCTATCAAGCACGTATCAATCAAGTGCTTTACAAAATTCTGTGCAAAAGCACGAACATATCAAAGGTTAGATTTCACCGATTTGTCTGTGTAAACATCTTAACATTATCGTTTCTAGACAAATGGTCACAATTCCTATTCTTTAAATTGATAAAATAATTTATGAACTAGGAGATATTATTAAAAGGCTGGAGATTACTAAGCTTAGCTTTCTATTTTAGAAATTTCAATTTCTAGCTGATAAAATGATGGACTGATTGTAGTTCTTGACACTAATTTAGCAAATCATCATGACAACAAAATCCTAGATATTTTTGTGTATATTGATAATAAGTCAAGGCCAATAAGAGTAAAAATAAAGGAGGTATTAGAGTATAATAGGTAGAGTATAATAAAGGAGGTAGAGTATAATAAAGGAGGTATCCGAACTGAATCTCTTGATCCATTAATAGCAGAACAGAAAGCTTTGGATCAAATTACGCGAAAACTAAGCTCAGTCAAGGTTTCATACACTTTCTGCCGCCTGGTGTATATCTCGGAGCGCCCTGTGCGTCGCATAGTTCCGCCAAGCGTGACGCAGTCCTCACAACGCTCGGTACAGTTCCGCCACGCTTTGAATACTTTTAACAAGCTTGACACACGCCACTGGGTGTACGCAATTTCCAAAAGTATATAACCCCTTGGTAGCTCTTACCCAAAAATCAAACAATTGTAAATAATTTAGTTATTTCTTTTTTGTTTTTTTTAGTGTACCAATCAGAACGCTGAAGACTAGCAGTATATTGGAGTGTATTGAAATATGTTTAGTTTGACTTTGGATTTTTATCTTGATTTAATTGAAAGGTTTCTTGCTGTCGGAAATTTCAGTAAAGAATTTTTTTATTCTTTTGTTTTGCTGCACCAGGATGAAATGAGCCGAGCAGCTTGGGTGGCTTCAGATAGCGAAATTATAATTTGCTTTATGGGCCTTATGCCACACAATTACTATAGGTGCGTTTCAGGCGGCGAGTCACTCTGGCTTAAAAAAACATATATGCTCATGAAATTAAAATTTAAGTATCGTAATTTTTCCATATTAGGAATGAGCAAAATTAAAATAGCATTTCAAGAATAGTTTCCAGAATAAGGTAGGCATCTACCTGAGAATTTATTCGAAGGGGGTGCTCCCTGAGTACTTGTCCCATTAGCGGATTTTTATAAAATTGTCCAACGTTAAAGACAAACATTCATAAACCAATATAATCAATAAAAGCATTAAGCAGAAAAAAATGTGTAAATAGGAAAGACATTAAAACTGAGACAATGCGGCAAAAAGCAGTCCTCTGGAATTTGTATCGTTCCTCCTCCCTTAAATCGTTCCTCCCTTAAATTCTTCCCGGTAAATCGTTCCTCCTCCCTTAAATGAGAGGATTATGGAACATATACGGAATTTTATGAAATTCGTAAGAACATTGACATTTTGGCTGTAAGTACTTGTACTACTTATTATAGCCCCTCCCCCATATGTACAAAAGTACAAAAGAAAACACTACTATTACGAAAAAAAGGACACATTTTTTCCTATCGAAACAAGGGCACCAATTGGGGCAGAGGGTATAAATCCCTGCCCCTTTACATTTCGTAAATTGGTGCTACTGTATCGAAATCAGGAACTTTATATCTTGACGTAGAGGCTATGTTAAATAGTAGGTTATCTATTTCATCTTCTTTTTTTTCAGCCGTTTGCTATGCTGAGTTTGGCGCTAGGGTGCCAAAAGCTGGCTCTGCCTATGTCTACAGTTATGTGACGGTTGGCGAGCTCATGGCTTTCGTCATTGGTTGGAACTTAGTTCTTGAGTACCTCATTGGTAAGTTTCATTGAAATCTGTTTTTTTTTCTTGGAAATGTATTCTTTATGTTCACTATCGTATAATCAAATCAACTACTATGTTTTCTTTTTCTTGCGTTTTTTTCTTGGTTATTTGAACATTTCACTAAATGCTACCTCACTTTTGTTATCCTTATGTCTTAAGGAATAAGCTGTTAAATTTTTCATTAAAGCGTCAATGAACTTTGATATACATTGCCAAAAATTAGTTTTTACAATTTTAAAATTAAAATAATATGCTTTTTTTAGATATCAGTTGATTTTCCTTGCATTATCAGCTGCAAATTGACCCTGCCTATCCAAAGTAGTGTAGCTCTACTTTTTTCGACGTAATTGTAATTTTTGTCGGAATGAATTTTTAAGAACTAAATCGAGGAATTTTTTTTGCAATAGGTTTATTTTGGGTGAAAAAAAAACAAACAAACAAAAGCAACAAAAAAAGTAGATAAAACATCTGAATACCTTTTGATAAAGGGACATACTCAAGGGCGTATCCATGTTTTTGTTCGGGGGTGCAAAAAAAATGAATCAACATTTGCTTATATGCATTTTCTTAACGTTTTTACTAGTCGGACATAATTTCAGGGTAGGGGGTTCAAATCATATACTCAGGATACGACCTTCGGCATACTGATGGGGGTTGCTGAAGGACATATTGAGTTTTAATTCATGCAACTCGGATGAGGAATAAAGTTCCATGATTTCTAAGTCAGCCTGGCTGAAAAATCCATTTCAGAAATATTAGTTTATCACCAATCAGGTACTTATGATACTCATGAACATAATTCGGAGGAGGTGCGGCTGTGTCAAATAAATAAATAAATTTGCTAATTTTATGAAATGGGCGCGGGATAATGAGGATGATGGCTTTTGCGTCCCCCTCCCCTTCCCGTTATGTAAAACGATTTCCCGATTTGGAAATCTTGGTTCTGTTTGGAGCACGGGTGGATCCAGGATTTTTTTAGGGGGTGGCGTAAAATAAGTTGATCCGATAAACTTACGTTAGGAGCAAGTTTATTTAACGTAAACTTGCGTTAATTAAGTAAATTACACTGCTTTAGACTAAGTTAGGGGGGAGCGCCCCTCGCCCCCTGGATCTGCCACTGGGTTGGAGATAAAGTGAAATAAATGTTTCATCTAGACTGACTTGTGAAGCATAGAAGCTTATTTATTATCCTAGATGCGTGATTTTTGTTTTAACTGGTAGAAATCCGTTGCTCGTCTATGTTGAAGGATCACGTGTGTTTTTTTTAAATAGATTTTATGTTTCTTGTAATTACAAAAAATTTGGTTATCTCGAAGCATGTTTTTGCCTTAGTTTGTTTTCTTAGAAATTTTTTTATATTTTTTGATTGAAATAAACGGGAAATTACTGATGAAACATTTGAAACAAAGTCCAATATCTTATCTTTTTCATATTTTGGAAAATCTTTTTCAAAATCATATTCATTTTTTATTTTAGACGTTAGCATATTAAGATTGTTTTACAATTTGTGACTGTCCAGAAATTAAATTAGTCCACTTTAGTGTTTTAAAGAATTTTGACCTACGTCGTTAAGGTTTTTTGGCAACTCAAAAATTTAAATAATAAAGACGCCTCGACTGCGAACAGAAAAAATCCTCATATCTTTATTTATTTCATACTGTTAAGGGGAGGGAAAAAATTGTATTTAGTCCTTGAATTTAGTCCTTGAAAAAAATTGTATTTAGTCCGTGAGCTGTTCTTTGGCCGATGACTTACAAATATACGATGTCCATCTTAATAGTTCTTGGACCAACACAAGTCTTTCGGAGTCAGCTATAGAGCGATGTTTTGATTGGTTGTCGCCAAAACCGAAATGCAGAATCGATTTTTCCTCGTCCACCATCGATATCTGACACCGACGGCGTCCAACGACAAAAAAAAAACAAAAACTGATAAACTCCTTGCCAAATTTATTCTGATTTCTTGTTAAACAATCAATTACAAGTAGAAACAATTGGGAATTTTTTTTCTACAGACAGCGGAATTGCGTGTTGCGCCATTGTTGGCTGCCTGCCAATAGATTTTGACCCTTAATAAGGAAAATATAAGTTCTAATTTGTGACTGAGTGACCCCTTTCCAGTTTTCTAAGTACATTTCTTCTGTATGATTTGGTTGGAGTAACAAAAAAGAAATCCAGTTCTTCATAGTAATGAATGGTAAGTAAATAACGATCCTTGTCAATAACGAAAGTGTAAGAGCCTAACTATTGATAACATTCAATCAAAGAATCAGCTTTTTATGGTGGTCCTAAATATATATTTGTTTATGAGTAATTAGTGCAGTTATTAGTACACAAGAAAGTTCGTTTAATTATAAAAAACAGAAGGAAAACAACTTAACAATGAGCAATGTTAGTAAAAAATATAGCGTCAACTTTTGATTGCATTGTCAGAGTACTCATGCGCTGATTTATAAAGCTATCGTAATCAGAAATAGTTCGTCCAAATGGAGTTCTGGAACCCTCTGTATTTTCCCCCTAAGTGGATACGTTTTTTTGTATTCCATTATCATTTGTTATTTTTTTATTCCCAGAAGTGATTGTATTTATCTAGTTGTCACTTTGAAAAAGATTTAATTTTTTACACTTATGAAGTATAAAGGTGTCAAACCTATTGGTTTTTGGTATTCTAAAAATGTTGAATTAAAAATTGTTATTTGATTTTCTTAATTTTAGTTTTAATGTTTTACTTTGAACAAACTACTTTGATAATGCTTTACTTTTTATAAACAATTGAGTCTAAAGTTATTAGATATTTTGGTGTTTGATAACCAAGTTCACATCTGTCGATATTGTTAAAAACAATATCCGTCCAATGCTTCGGTATTACTCAACAGAACTGAATGCTGGGAGTTTATATCTTAATTTTTGTAAGTAGGCTATTAGTTTGTGTTTTTTTGTAATTAATTACTTTTTTTCATTTTTATATACTTTTACTTTAATCGACATACTTTTTCCATTGCTTTTAGATAAATGTTTTTCTCTAAGCTTCATTAAATAAAAAAAACAACTAGTCTGTTCAACTGAAAGTAAGGAGCAGCATTAAAACTGAAAACGAACAAAAATTATTACGTATATTAGGGGAGTTTCCCCCGTCCTCGACACCTCGCTCTTCACCCTAGTTTTTTGGCCCTTTAAAAAAAGCTACCTATTGTTCTAATCAAACGACCCTTGTGTTTCAGGAGTTGTTTTTAAAGGATTGGGACAAAATTTAAACTTTAGTGTAAAGAGTGAGGTTCTGAGGAGGGGGTAACTCCCCTCATATACATAATAATTTCTGTTTCTTTAAGTTTTAATGTTGCTCCTTACTTTCACATGAAAAAAAATTATTTAATTTCTGATCGTTTTTTAAATAACGCCAGGATACTTGGCTCCTACTCCACGAAAAAATCCCCTTTTCCACAGAAATATCATCTGGGCAATTCAATCCTGGCGAAAATTTACCCCGGACAATTACGCTTAACATTTCCACGGCTAAAATTGAATCGGTAAAGAAAAAGCAAGACATATAAAGAAATTTCGTATATAAATTCTTGCAAATTCACCAAGTGCAAAATTTTCCCTGAAAATTTCACGCCCTGGGATCTTCCCTCTCCATGGAAAGTTCGTGCAAAATCCTTCCAGCAGAAAATTCATCCTTCTCTCCCCACTCGGAAAATGTATGCATACTTCCAAGTAATAAACAAAGCAATAGGTAAATTTTATAACTTGAAAAACTTTCACCAGGAGCTCTAAGGGCTCGTTTTATCTCTAAAGACATAATTATTGGGCTTTTCAACTATGCTGAAGAAAAAATATATCTCAAAATTTTAATCTGACGATTTTGGTAAAAAAGTGACGTGGGAGGGGGCCTAGTTGCCCTCCAGATTTTTTGGTCACTTTAAAAGGGTACTAGAACTTTTCATTTCCGTTAGAATCAGCCCTCTCTCGACTCACACGCTGAATCCGATGGTGTAATTTTCATAAAAATTCTATGACTTCGTGGGGGTCTTTCTCCCTTTTTTCAAAAATCAGACAAATTTTCTCAGGCATGTAGCTTTTTATGGGTAGAACTAAACTTAATAAAATATATATTTGGAATCAGCATAATAAGTCAATCCTTTCTACATATTTATTGATATTACAATTCCGTTTTTTTCAGTTTTAATTACAATTGAGCTGCGTCGCTCCTTAGTTATAGTTCGTCAACACAAACTGTTTGATTACCAAACAAAATGCAAACAGATATCATTGAAATATTGATCGTTTTTCTGTGTTACCAAAAGTATTGTATTCATAAAACTTTACATTCTCATAAAATGTAATTAAACAAATAGAAAAGGTTTTTCAACTAAAGTAAGGTACTTTAAAGTACATCGTATAGATAAAAAAAAAAAAAAATACCACCATTTAAAATAGCTGAAAACTAAGTTCCTAGCAGTATTTGCCATCCCAAATAAATTTCCTGGCGGGACTGATTATAACCTGCCTTGCATTTTCCACCTCTGTGGAAAATCAGTACCTTAAGATAAAGATGCTGATTTATTATTATTTTTGTTATTATTTAGGAACGGCAAGTGTAGCGAAATCATTTAGTGAAAACTTCGACAAACTCGTCAATAAATCAATGTCCAACGCCTTTCTTGATGTATTCCCAATAGACGCACCTGGACTCGGACCATATGTTGATTGGTTTGCATTTTCCGTGACTGTAGTGCTATCAGGTGAGATTAATCTTTGTACATAAAAGTGTATCAGAAGTACTTGGTGTTGAATATTAGGATTGTGGTAAAGCCATGGGGATTTGCGGCTCAGACTCTCCCTACAGATATGTGGGGGACTGATAGTCACCCCGTGAAATTTTGAGGTTTTTTTTTATTGATGAAAAATTAATAGTATCCGTAATCTATAATTGAACCCCCTGCTCCAGAAGTATGTAGAACTCTTGGCAAAATTGAATCCGAGCAACGTCTAGGTTCGATAATTTTCGAATAATCGAAATCTAGAGTCGAATCTAAAGAAAGATCAACGATAGTTGTCGGATCGAATCCGAAAATTATTTGGTCCACCCTCCTCCCTTTTTTGTAAAAATGTTACCTCACTTATCTGTACGTATGCAAGGTATATGTATAAGGAAGCGAGTGACGTTGTAGACAGGGTATGGACGTAGCCAATAGTTGGGATGTCTTGGGGCTCTACCCACACCACTTAAGTGTAAAATCAGTTTTAAAAGATTGAATTTTTTATCTTGTTATGAAGTAGCTAGATAAAGATCTCATCGATCTTTTTCATAGTTCAGCTTGGTTCCATGTTTTTGGATAGGTTCATAGACATTTAAGTTTCATTCTTGAAGAAAGGAAAAGAGAATGCATATCTATATCTGGAACTACTTATCAAAATTTACGGAATACATTTAAGAAAACAAAACTCAAATTTACTGTTCAATTAGAAAAAAAACAACACTACCTAAAAAATTAGTTTATTTTCGTTACTAAATTTACTGGTAAAACTAATTTTAGTAATTAGTTTTACTATTTGAGTAAAGAGAACATAATTTATTTTTTCGAATTTTAGCAAACCAGTTCATAATTATAGATGTAATTCAACAGTAGTAAAGAAAACAATAATAACAACTTTGGTTGAAAGATTTTCTCTTAAAACTACTTGATTTGGAGTCATTTTGATTCCTCAGATAACTTGTTTTGCACGAGCCATTCAATCAAGTTGATTAGGAGACAAAAGGAGTCAAACACAGTCAAAAGGAGACAAAAAATTTTATACGGAGAATATGGTTACTCATGATTTGAACCTTGAAGAAAGTTTTTTTCCATCATTAAATAGTGCAAAACTATAACTAGCGAAAGTTGTTTCCCGACATATAAGGCCTTTTTTCGCGAGCTGTAAAGTGAAACTTTCCCCGGCTTTCCATTATTCGCGCCTAGAGGAAAACCGCCAGACTATTATTCACGAGAAGACACGCATTGGCTAGGCTTGGAAAGTGAATCCAGCCCGCCAGAGAAAAGTGTTTCTGGCTAGTGGTTTGCGAAAAAAAACAGAAAGTAAATTGAAAAACAGAAAGTAAAAAGAAAAACAGAAAGTAAAACATCTAAAATTACAAATAAATAGAAATACCACTTGAATTATCAATATAGCAAGTCCATATTTACATTATGTATAGACTCAAATATACAATATGCACTAGCAGAGGGTGCCAGAGATGACTCACTGTCTATCTTTTATGTTTTTCATTTGATCTTTCCACATTTTTTTTTATCTTCCTATATACGCCATTTTTGTTTACATTGATTTAACTTTATTATTCAATGAAGTCACAGCTTCCTCAAGGCCGAGAACTCTAAGCCTTTTCCTTACTTTCAGTAAGTCTGCTTTTGTTTTTTTGAGCCTTGCTTTTTTTCTTATGTGGTCGTCATATGTAGCATGGCTTCGTTTGACGCTACTGTTATTTCTAATGATATTTTTAACGACTGGTATTTTTAATGATAAATGAATTATAGAATGGGAAATAAAGGATATAGGAAAAAACAGGTGTTTTTAGATTTAGCAATAAAAAAAGATATGGCTATTCTACATATTGTTTCAATTTATAATATCATTTTGGAAAATGGACCAATTGATGAAACAGTTAACGCCCGAAGGTAGACGAACAGCAATAATTTTAAACCGAAGGATTTTTCCATGACTAAATAATTAAGTTGATTTTCTTAATATTTTTTTTATGTTGTTTTGATTAATTGTATTCTAGTTTATTGTAGATTCTAAAAGAGGTATATTTGGATTCTGTATTTGTATTTTTTAATCTGTATTTGTTTAGTTTTATATTTTCTTTAGTTTTTCTGTCCTACAGGAAAACCTTCTTCTAGAAGTAGACTTTTCAGACGATACATTTTGCTATTTTGGACCTAAAAAAGCAAAAATATAGAGAGCATAATTTTTCTAAGAAAAGTCTTTTAGGGCACCCTAAAGAAGACGACAGTCTAATTATTAATGCTTTATTCTCAGTAGGTCCGCAATTTTGATGTCAGGTTTCGCACTGAAGCGCAAAAAGTCACCACCTATGTTGAATTTTAAAGCACGCACTGGGAAGCTTTTCACATATTTTTTTTTTCGTATTTAGATGCAGCCGGTCTCTAAAATTAATAATTAAAATTAATTTTAATTATTAATTATAAGGGCGCAGTGTTGTATGAGAAAATACGGTGTGAAAGCCTGGCATGGAGCTAAGTGATAATTTTGTAAACGTGATAATTTTGTAAATAGTGTTTTTCGTTGCATTTGGTACGAATTGTGCCTGGCATCCAGTTTTTTGGCTAAGGACTTCAATAGAAAACAATATGTTTCAATAGCTTTGAGCTAAGATGAACAAGTCAATGTACAAACTAGAACAAAAATAACAACAAATCAAAATAGTGTGAGGTTGGTAATTCAAGGTCAAGTCATTGGAATAAAAGAATATAAAGTAAACCACTATATAAAACAACAAATAAATGCTGCATTAAGCAATTATGATATCCATCTCGTCAAAATGAGATTTTCTTGAAGTATTTCTTTCTAGTTAGCATTCTTTCTAGATAGTCTATCAAGGCCGTACCCAGGATATTTTTCGGAGGGGATTTTGCTCAAAGATTTTTTTCGGGGGGGGGGGGGGGTTAAAAATGCAAACAAAATTTGTCTATATCCATTTTTTTTACGTTTTTACGAGTCAAAAAAACATTTTGTGAGGGGTTCAAACCCCCCTAACCCTCCCTCTGGGTACGGCCTTGTTGTAATACCTAGTTTGTAAATGCCAGGGGTTCAAAGAAGGAAGCTTTGAATAGATTAGGGTGGGGGAGGAACTTCCGTAACTGTGTTGATCTCGCGTGCCTTGGTACTGAAGTGAGTTGTTTTCAGTAGTAGTCAATACATTTTAAATGATTGAACATTCAATTAACTCTCAACATTGAAGAATCAATGATCTGCAAGAACATTTTTTTATTATGTAGATGCTTGGAGACATGCGTTTTTAGAATAGGAAATTTCTCAAATTAAACAATCACTTTTTGTATTAACAGTGTGGCTGTCACGTGAGACCTTATTCTTGGTCTGAATTATCAGATTTATTTTAAATAAATCTGAGTATCTTGTTCTGATTAGTATCTTGGCTTGGCTATCTGATAAGTATCTGCCATAAAGAAGAACCTATAGGAAATTGGAACTGCCATGGGAGGGTGGTAAAGAGTGAAGCTTTGGGTACGTTGGGGTGGAGAAGGAGTGTGCGCAGCTAAGTTAGCCTCGGGGGGCTTGGTGCTGCAGAGAGCTTACAGTAGTAGTAGTACGTTGTCTTATTAGGGAGGAATAATGTGACGGTGACAATCAGACGAAGGGTTTTAGTCCTAAGCTCCTAAAATGTCTGTATGTCTTATTATCATGGAAGTAAAAAAAGCTATTTTAAAACCAAGAATGATTTTTAAGTTTTTTTCTGAATTTTAGATATCTTTTCGTCGGTGAAACATGTGTGCCAAGGTTTAGTTTTTTACCTGAATTTTTAAAGACCAATTTACGAGATGGAGAAATATTTTCGGTGGTGTGTGTGTATGGGGGTGGGGTTTAAACTCTGGAAATGCCTCTAAGGCTTATCAACAGTTCATTGATATGATTTCCACTTTTATGTATCTATTAAACTATTTAAAAATTTGCGGGATTCGTGTTTAATACATTATTATTTAGTAAAATTGAGCAACAGTTTCCCGTTTAATGTATATATCCCAAGAGTACGTTCAGCCTTACCTTTTGGTAGACCGGGTGAGTAAGAATAAATTTTCGCTGTGAATTATGTAAAAATTCGACCTTGTTTGCAAAAACCGTTGGACAGCTTACACGAATATGCGGAAGCTTCCTTAGTGAGCAAAGCACATGCTAGCGGTCAATATCTTAAGTTTTCAGATCCTCTTCCCTCCCCCCAGCGTACTTGCGTAAGATATTACATCAAATGAACAAATATGCTGTATTTTCCAGGGTTTTACGGTTTTCCAATCGTAGTTCTTTTTTAAACTATTTTCTCTTTAATTCTAGGACTGTTGGCGTTTGGTATGAAGGGATCATCACTTTTCACAAATGTATTTACTGTCGTTAATTTGGCTAACGTTTTACTCGTCATTATTGCTGGATTATTCTTTGGTAAGACTATTTTCTGTGGTTGACAACTTTTTGGTGCATTCAATCTGCAATGGACTGGATACTCAATGGCCCTACCTAATCGCGATAGCTATAGCTGAACAATAACCTACAAATTAATTCAGAATAAAAAGATGGACTGCAAACTAAAAACTACCGAACCTTTGGTACAGTTTTTACAGGTACAGTTTTTACAGGTACAGGTACAGGTACAGTTTTTAGGGACTACGCCACCCCCATTGAAATAGATTCCCTATAAAACTTCATTATAATTATGTTTTTAAACAATTGGGGATTTTGTTTAAAATTGTCAAAAACTTTGAAAGAAGAAAGCCAACTCAGTTTTTGTTCATAAATTATCCAATAAATTTATATATAAATAAGTAAGTGTGGGAAAGTGGTTCAATTTAGCTAGTAATATTACATTTGTAAACCTTGGTTTTATTATTTCATAGAAAGTATTTAGATTAATTTTTAAGAAAGTTTTATAAATGACTAAAGCTCAACCATAAAAATGTTGGCTATATTTGGTATCCTAGCGTAAAGGGTTGTCTTGTAAAGAGCAACCCCCATTTCTTATCCGAAAAATAGTGCTAAGGCTCCACAAATAGAGTAAAAACCAAAATAAATGGAAAATATTTAGGAAAATAATATTGTAGGAAGAAAGGGAAATCAGTTTTCGTTCATAAGTTATCCAATAAATTTATATATAAAGAAGTAAGTGTGGGAAAGTGGTTCAATTTAGCTAGTAATATTACATTTGTAAACCTTGGTTTTATTATTTCATAGAAAGTATTTAGATTAATTTTTAAGAAAGTTTTATAAATGACTAAAGCTCAACCATAAAAATGTTGGCTATATTTGGTATCCTAGCGTAAAGGGTTGTCTTGTAAAGAGCAACCCCCATTTCTTATCCGAAAAATAGTGCTAAGGCTCCACAAATAGAGTAAAAACCAAAATAAATGGAAAATATTTAGGAAAATAATATTGTAGGAAGAAAGGGAAATCAGTTTTCGTTCATAAGTTATCCAATAAATTTATATATAAAGAAGTAAGTGTGGGAAAGTGGTTCAATTTAGCTAGTAATATTACATTTGTAAACCTTGGTTTTATTATTTCATAAAATGTATTTAGATTAATTTTTAGTGGAGCTTTATAAATTACTAAAGCTCAACCATAAAAAATGTTCCGACAAATAGTGCTAGGGCTCCACAAATAGAATAAAAACCAAAATAAATTGTAAATGTTTAGAAAAAAATTATATTAAAATTCTGACCAGGGGCTTTTTACTATCTTAGTAATTAGCTACGTTAGGGGAGTTGGAGCCTTAGGAACGAATTCAGAGCCTAAATTGCACCTTTGAAAGGTATCTTCCCTGCTGTTGCCCTATCCCTGCTCCTTCCCTATCTCTAAGACTTAAAAAATTGCATGGAAAACTTGTCTTAACTTTTGAAAAAAATTGTTTCTTTAATTGAGGTTTGAACCTAATTTTTATTAACTTACGGTTCCAGTTTACTATTCCAGTTACCAGTTTACCATTCTGGTGATTTGAGTAGGATTTTATGTTTAGGTTTTTCAAACAGTTTGTAGTAACGAGCTGTAAGTAAGGAGCTACACAGCTCAATAATCAAAAGTCTAAAAAACGGGATTTTTTATATCCTTATATCAAAAGAATCCGCTTACTATGTTGATTCCAAATATATAAGGTTCACCCTGGGAAAATTAGCCTGATTTTCCAAAAAGGAAACCCCCCCTAAAACTACCCCTAAAAGTCAAGAAGTCTTAAGGAAAATCACTCCATCTGATTCAGCGTATCCAAAAACCCTACTGTAGAAGTATCAAGCTCCTATCTTTAAAAATGTGGAATTTTGTATTTTTTGTGAGAAGAAAGATCACGGATACGTTTTTTTTTTTCCTGGGAGATTCGTATCGAACCAATGGTCCTTGAACATCGGGAGAGGGCTCATTTGAACGAAAGTTAAAAGTTATAGAGCCCTTTTTAAGTGACCGAAAGAATTGGAGGGCAACTAGTCCCCCTCCCATGTCCCCTTTTTCCCCAAACTTGTTTGTCCCAATTTCTTTAAGAACGACTCCTGAAACACAAGGGCCGTTTAGTGAGAATAGGAATATTTCTTAAAGTGCTAAAAACTTCAATGTGAAAAGCAAGGTATTGAGGAGAGGGAACCCCTTTTTATACAGAATAATATCTTTTCATTTTGAGTTTTAATTTTGGTCCTTAATTTCAGTTGATAAAACATGTTTTTTTTATTTAGTTTTGAATCTAAGACACACTCTTCCAAATTATTTAAAACCTTATAATTCAGAATTTAGCAAAGGTATGACGCCCAATAGACTTACCTTGGGTGTTATTCCTTCTGAAAATTTCACTTTTGTTACACATAGTTTGTCTTAGTTCAACAATTTATGTGTCCTCGGGGGAGGGGGGGGGGTTTATACTTCAAAACACCTTCTTAGGGCATATTAGTTTAGGGTCTGGGTGCATTCCTGAAAGTCTCAGTAACCCAACTCTACTACTTTTTAAGATAGCAAAAAGCCCATGATATAGAATCATAAAAATTATAGCTAAAGGTATAAAGCACAGTAGGCTTTCTTAGATCTTATTTATACTCTAGGTCTATTTACTCCACAACTTCTAAGAGAGCAAAACACCCATCATATAGAAACTTAAAAATAATTTATGCAAGGATATGTCCAAAATTAGAAAAAAGTATGTCTAAAACTGTCACTCGAAAAATGGAAATATAGTGACTATACTAATTATTAATTAATATACTAATTAATATTATTTAATTGTACTATTAACTATACTAATTAATTCCTATACTGATTAATAGATGATTTCCATGGAATATACCGCCCAGGGGACGGTTCCAAACAAAGATGTTCATTTAAGTATTCGTTCTTGGGCATTTCATCCTTAAAGAAATTAGGACAAGCTATGTGTTCACGTGTTTGCCTTGACAAGAAGAAAATCAGAAAATCGGTTTTGGAATAAAATCATTGACACCACATCAAGCCTTTCTTCTAGAAGTATAAATTATTCTTTGGTGAAACTTAGGTTTTTGGCGAAATTTAAACATGTTCGAGGAGCCTACTCATGTAAAATTTCACATCCCCTTTCGTGCCCTGAAAATTACAACTAAGTACTCCATCCTGTTCCTAAGATATAGCTGATACGCCCTTTAAACAACCTCTATGCATATAGTGCTTTTAGATTTACTTCAACTTTCCTCTCAACATTCCCTGAAATTTTCACCTCGACATTCCTAGCCTTAGTAGTAGTCGCAGTAGAAATAGGAGTTGTAGTAGTAGCGTGCACACATTGCCTTTTGGTCACTTGATCATCCCCTTCATCATTCCCTGATGCTATGCTAAGCATTCATCTTGATAAATGCTTAGCACCAACTAAAGCTCTTCTGCAAGTGCTCTTTTCTCTGCGTTTCATCTGCCAAGTAATTAGAGGAAGCTACGTCTTCACGTTTGTGCCTTAACATGCGTTGGATATAAATGGGAAAAGTGAGTGGTTGCATTTTTTTTTTAGGAAAGCCATTGGCACCGCTAAGGCCGTATCCAGGGGGGGGGCAGGGGTTTTGACACCCCCTCTCCAGAAATGTTTGACTCGTAAAAACGTACAAAAATGCATATAAACACTTTTTTTGTTCGTTTTTTTCCGAGCAAAAATCCTGGATACGGCCCTGGACACCGCATTAAATCCTTTCTCTCAAGGTGTCAGTTATTCTTTGGCGAAGCTACATCCTGTTGCACTAGTCGTCTTCTGGAGGGTTGCCAAAATATTTTTGGGAGTCTCATCATAAAATGATTTGCTATGTTTAGCAATGTTACGAGTAGCCAACGATGGCTTGTTTTATGCAGAACTCGTATGGAAAGATGGAGAAACATTTTGGAGGGAATAAAAACACATGATTTCTAACTCAAAGAGGATTATAGCCAAAGGCGAAGGATTTTAACCAAAGAAGTGAAATTGGCTGACTTGCTTGATGGTTTTCTTCTAAAGTTCTTTTAAAATGTTGAGGCACGTACACAGCAGAGCCTGGGGCTCCGAAATGTTTCCCCGCCGGAATAAATCCATGTGTTCGTACCTAAATGTGTGACTTCAGTCTTATTTGAACTTGCATAGTTGGAACCAGCGTTTTCATATCTGCAGTTAGTGTCAGACTTTTTTCCACCAAATATTTTTTGCTACTTCTCAATTTTAGAGTTGGCTTACCGAGGCTTATGTCTGACCAGGTGTCACCTAAATCTATGAAGTGTTGCTACCAAAACCACCAAGGCCGTATCCAGGGGGAGGTACCCGGTTTGAACCCCCCCCCCCCCCCGAAATTTTTGACTGAGTCGAAAATTCTTTTAAAAAATGCCTGTAAAGACAAAACCTTACCAGAAAACAGGATGTTACACAAAGTTCACGGGGAAAAATCGGGTAAACCCCCCCCCCCCCCCGAACAAAAATCCTGGATCCGCTCTCGAAAACCACCATGATAATGAAAGATTTATTTTTTTGTCACGTGTGTTCTCACAGTTCTTTAATTTGCTATATTTATGTAGTTTTGCTGTTCTAGAGCTACGGTTGAAGTAAGGCGAGTAATTTAGACAATAACTTTTAATTAGATAACAAAGTTAATTGCTTTATGTCTGAGTTTAATTAGGCCACATAAATTAAGTAACAGCTTTTGTTGATTTGAAGCTTTGATTAAAGCAGGACAATTTTGAGAGAAGATCCTAATGCATTTCAAATGAGGAGATTAGCAAGAGGATCCAGATTAAACTAGTCTTGAAAGTAAGATAAACAAGATGGATTTGTTTGTTTTTTGAATCTGAAATTCAAGTAAACTAGAATGATGCATGGTGTAAACGAGAAAACGAGCGGATTGTAACGGAAAATGTAACGGACGAAAGAACGAAGAATAAAAGCAAATGAAAAAAGAAATAAAACAGAAAATGAAAACAAAAACAAACAAAAGAAAAAAGTGCTAAATCAAACGAGGATGACTTTCAGCCAGTGAATAAAGTGCAGGTATTTTGTGAAAACAACTGCTAAGCCGTGTCTCCGACAGTTCTACGCGGAAAATTCCCCCGGGAAAATTTCCACCATGTAAAATAACGATCGTATTTTTAAATTTAAAAGTGTTTGAAAAATTAGTTTTTAGGCTTACAACTTACCCGTCAGGCGCTATTGGATAAATAATACCCAGAAAATGTGAATAATGTGAGATTTGAACGGATGAAACTGTTAAGAATTTATGTTCAGAGGTCTCTAATTTCAGTCAGCACGAAAAGTATTAAGAGGGCCTTGGGGATGCGGAATTTTATACCTAGAACCTTGCAAAAGTGTACTCAACAATCTCTTCCTTCTTAAAGTTTCTTGGCGATCGGATGGACAGTGTAGCAATGCATACAGGACAGACAGACGTACATTCGGTTTTATGTATTTAGGTAAAAGAAAAATAAATAACCTCTAGAAGCAACCTTCATAAACGGTTATTTTTTTCATTCATAGTATGTGTATTATTTATTTTAAAACTGAAGGCGGCTTAGTGGGGGGATTTGCTAAAATATCTGATTTGTTTTCTTTATTTTTGACTGATAATTCTCCTCGTGTTTTGATCCGTTGTTGTTTTTTTCGTGCGTCCTGTGCAGTCAATGCGGTCTCAGAACTTATTCATGAGGATATGACTATTAGATTTAGATTATTTTGAAAAAAGGAGATTTTAATTACTCTGGAAGAAAAATTGAAGATGAAACTGATTATTTAAAAAACCTGAAAATTTTATTTCCAAATCAGTGGCGAAATTTAGGCCTTTCAGTCTAATTTTTAAACTACTTCATAACCGCTTTTTAAAATAATTGAGATTTACTTTTATAATTTATTTTTATAATTTTTTTCGAAAGTAAAATTGGCTTATTTTTCTAACCTAGACCTCAAGTTCAATAGAGTAATGCATGGTGATTCGATTGTTTGGTTTAGAAATATGTTGAAGAATAGGGCTTTGTATTTTCTTTGCATCAAAAAGAGATTATGAAAGCTTGTAAAAAGAGGGAAATTTGATTTTCAAATTAATACTGAATTTTGCACACTTTTTTTTGTTACCTTGAAAAAAAATAGCAAAGTAATTGTAAGTATTGTTTATTTTTAGTTTCTACTTAAATTTCTTACAAAAGTAGATTGACAAAAGAGATCAGCTTTCTAATTTGGATTTTAAACTAACGAAATGAATGCATGATGATTCGATTGTTTGATTTGGATTATTTTGAAAATAGGACATTGTATTTTCTTTGTGGAGAAAAGAGATTATGAAAGCTGAGAGAAAATATATATGAAGATTTGATTACCAAGTTAATAACGCATTTTTACGATTTCAATCATGCACTAGTTTCGAACAATTTTTTTATCTCCTTTAAAAATGAAAAAATCAGAATTATGATCAGTATTGTTCATTTTCACTTTCAATTTAAGCTACTTTTGGAAGTAAGATAAAAATGAAAGACTTATTTTTCTAATCTGGAATTTAGATTAAGGGAATTAATGCATGATGACTCGATTGTTTGATTGTTCGATTATTTTGAAATTTCTTGTATGGAAAAGAGGAGACAAAGCATATGATAAAAGTAATAAGCATAAGAAGGCGTAAGAAGCATAAGAAAGCATAAGAAGGCGAAGCATATGATACAAAGAGATAATTTGATAAATCTATGAGCGAAATAATGTTGATCATTACTGTATATTGATTGTTGCAAATCAAAAAGTATTTGGCAAACATTTTACAGGAAAATGAAAACAAATAAGGGGGGGAGGGTGAATTTATATGAGAAAAGTTTATGCAAAACAATACATACAATATACAAACCACAGTTCATATAATTATCCAGTATGATCATTCTCTATCTCACCCATTATAAAAACCCGGACCGGGGTGCGAGTGCTCCGGAGAACGTTTTTGCAGATATAAACATAAGCGAAGTCAGATCTTTTCACGGGTAGACAAGTCAGACTGTGATCTCATCGGAAACAAGTGGAAACCCCCTATTACAACTAATGTACTTTGTCGGAAACAATCGGAAACAGACTAACCTGCATTCCCGCTAATGCAGAAATAAGTGGGAGGAGCTTTTTGTTCGCACCGAAGACGAAGACCAGAAATGATCTGCGATAAGCTTACTGGATAATTATATGAACTGTGATACAAACATACAAAAATATACAATACTTTTTAATATATAAAATATACAATATATATAATAAAATATAATACAATATATAATAATACAATATAAAATAAATACAATATATATAATAAAATACAATAAAATATAAAAAAATATAAAATATACAATATATTTAATAAAATATAATACAATATATAATAATATAATATAAAAATACAATATAAAATAAATACAATATATATAATAAAATACAATAAAATATAAGAAAAAATATAAGATATACAATAATACAAACAATACAAAAAGTCAATGCATTCAGTACTCGGCATAAAGAAGTTCTTGTAACAGAACCACCATTGGTAGTTATTTCTTCATGATAGGAAATAAGCCATTATGGGTTTTGAAAACTACAAATTTTAATTAGTTTAGGCGTCAAATGAGACGCTTGAAAACAGATTTAAAGAATTGATTCAGCTTTTCTTAATTCGTAGGGGTCGACGCACGGGCAGATGCATTGAACTTACTCAGTTCTCTTAAATTTCAACATTTTGTGACACGTTCCATAATTTGTACTTAATTTGTAATATTTTCCATATAATTTACCTATTTTTTTCAAGTTTGCCACCCCAACTCTAAATAAACTACTGCTAACTAGCGGGTCCAATTTAGGTTGTATCCGTGCTGACCACGAAATCTAACTTTGCGATTGTCCAAAGTGGTTTTTTCATCGTCTTTTTATTTAGGAGGGTAGATCTACACTTCATTTTTGAACATTAAGTTGTTTTTTTCAGTTGATGGAAGCAACTGGCAAATTTCATTTAATGAGACAGACTATAATGAAACCTTCACCGAAGAGGATGTTGGTGTCGGTGGCTTTGCACCGTTTGGTTTGGCCGGGATTATGGATGGGGCAGCCACATGTTTCTTTGCTTTTGTCGGTTTTGACAGTATAGCAGCGACAAGTAAGTAAATTAAATCTGGTCAGTTGTTTTTCTAATACAAACATTCATTTTCTTTCTCGTCTTGCACACGGCCGCCACAGTTTTCAAGTTCTGCGAAAAAAAGGCCAAATAATCTGTGGAACTTCGCCACTACTATCAAAATACGATTGATGGGCGTAGACATACCTAATCATTTGCAGAACATTAAATTGTGCTTCAAATGCCTTATGTTCCCCCCGAAAAATAAAAATGGCAGCGAGTCTCTTTAAAAGTCTATATAGAACATTCTTGGACCTTTTCATTTGTGTGTGCATATCTGAGGTGGCGCTATCCGAAATTGCCAAAGAAACCTTTCTCAAATTGATTACCTAGTAGGTTCATCCTCCACTTCTTCTCAAGATGCCATAAAGCAGCTACGTCTGAATTTATTATGAATAAGACGAATAAACATGAGTTGGGACTGAAATGCCTACAGTCCAACTTTCATTGTCACATTCCTCCTCCCTACCAAGGAAACATTGCTTCTGAATACCATATTAGATAAAAGCCACGAAATCCAGCATACGGGATTGAGGGGTAATGCAAAGTCTGCACAGCTAGGATATATAACTTAAAATATCAGTTGTTTGGTCTTTTTCAAGATTCTTGCATTTTTGCTAAATGTATAGGTTAGCTTTGTTTTTTGTTCCTTCGAAAACTCAGTAAAACTATTTGATTTCAACTTCAACGAAAAGTTGCAGCTTTATATCCTAGAAGAACTTACTATAAAATAATAAAAAAGGAACTCTGAAAAATTAATTCAAAGTTTCAGAAACCATCTATGAAAGGAGTCAAAAAATTAAATGAAAAGATGTATAATTATAAAAGTTTCAGAAAGAATTCGCGAGGAAGTGGGAACAGAAGGCTGGTTCAGATAGGTCGTGATAAAATCTACTTGGGATGAAACCATGAATAATTTCTTGCTTTTTTATTTATTTTTTAAATTGTGGTTATCAACAGTCGAAAAAAAAAAAAAATAATCGCAGACATTATAAACTCAGGTAAGGCCATATACCAGAATGATGAAAAAAAAAAAAATAATTGAGAAGGTGTTCTTTTAAGAGTATTCATAAGACATTACATTTTAATGCACTTTAATATTCCTGTACCTTAGAGCAAAGAGGGGTTTCTGCCAATTAATAAATTGCACTTGGATTGGAAAAAATTGCCCCCTTCGCACTCTTTCTTTGAGCCCTACCACAAAGAAATTTAAGTTCAAAACCAAATTCTCTCCTCTTGAAGCTGGTAATGTTCATTCTAGCTAGATTCAACTATTCGTATAATTTATCCAGAGAAGTTTGAAAATAAACTAGCCTTTTGAAACTATGATTATTCGTTGAATTCTCTCTTGCTCCTAATGATGCAGTTCCTGTTTAAGAACTTTGGATGTGTTTTCTCTATAGGGTTTCTAACTTTGGATGTGTTTTCTCGTAAAACTGAATAAACCTTCTAAACTAGGCTACTCATAGGCTAGCCCCACTGTTTCAAGATTTCAGAAGAATTTTACTCATTGTAAACGAAAAAAAATTAATTAAATTTAGTTATCTAATTAATTTTGATTTAATTTAAAAAAATTAAGGATAAAACAAGTTAAACGTAAAAAAAGATAAAAAAGACAAAAGTTGCAGCTTTATAATAATAATAATAATAATAATAATAATATATTGCGAAAACAGGCTTACGCTTCTATCTACAAAAATTTAAATAATCCAATGCTTTTTCACTATAATGATTGTCAATCTTGTTCTTAAATGCATTGAATGAATCTGAGTTGACAGTGTCTGATGGTAGTGCGTTCCACTCGGAGATAATGAGGTTGCTGAATGCCCATCTACCAACATCTCTTCTGAAATGTTCTTCGGTTAGCTCAAACTCGTGACCTCTCAGACTTTTATTCTTGAATGTTATTATCTCTTCTGGAGGGATGTTGTCGTAGTATCTGTTGCATATTTTATATACTTCAAGAGGATCTCCTCTCAAAAATCGGTGTGAGAGACTTGGGAGCGACAATTTTTTCAAACGGTCTTGGTATGATAAGTCTCTAAGTGATGGAACAAATTTAGTAGCCCTCCTTTGGATTTTTTCTATTGCATTGCTGTCTTTTTGAAAAAATGGTCTGGTTGTTGAATGACCTTATTCGATTATTGGTCTCACTAACGATTTGAAGAGTGTAGAAAACAGTGTTGAGTCAGTAAGAGAGAAATTTCTTCGAATAATTCCCAAGACTTGTGATGACTTAGAGATGATTGACTCGTAGTGCTTGGTGAAAGTCAGGTCACTCCCAAGTCTCGCGCTTCTTCTTGTATAGGTATCTATTGTCCTTCAAAGCAGTAGTGCCGAGAAATGTGTTTTGGGCCTTGCCGAACATGACAACTTTTTTCTGTATTCACTTCCATGCTCCATTTTTTCATCCATTGTGCTATTTTGTTTAAGTCTTGCTGGAGTATTTCTGTATCTTCAAAGCTTGTTATTGCGCATAAAGCAGTATCTCAGAATGTTATTTGGGAGATCATTTATGTAAATATTGAATAGTAAAGGCCCCAGAACACTACCTTGGACTACTCCACTTGTGACTTTTGTCTCATTGCTGCTAAAATATCCCCCCAGTCTCACTCGCTGAGATCTTCCTTTCAGAACGTTGAGAACCCACTTTAGAATAGTATCGCCAACACCGATAGACTGTAGTTTTTGAAGAAGTTGACTTTGTGGGACTTTATCAAAGGCTTTTCTGAGATCTAAGTATAAAATATTAACCTGCATCCAACTATTCATATATATTCTCCAGGCGTTTGTAGCGACAAGTAGCTGGCTTTCTACTGATCATTTCTTAAGAAATCCAAACTGTGCGGGTGAAATGAGGCTTCTTTCGAGTAGGTACTGTAATATATTATCGTGGATTAAAGATTTTAGTATTTTGCATGTGATACAGGTTAAACTGATAGGTCTGTAGTTACTTGAATCTGATTTGCTTCCTTTTTTGAAGAGGGGTATCACCGTTGCTTGCTTCCATGTATCAGGCAGGTTCCCTGTTTGTAGCGATTTGACAAAAATGTAGTACAATGGCGCTGCAATTTCCTGTGCCAGCTCTTTGAGTACTTTAGGATGTAGGCCATCTGAACCTTCTGATTTGTAAGGGTTTAGATTTTTTAGTTTTTGTAGACCATTTGTATTTTCAGTTCTATTTCTTCAAATTTGTCTGTGACTAGTGGCTGTAATTCTTCTTGCCTTTCATCTTTGTCACTCTCTGTTGTGAAAGCTGTGGAAAACTGCTGATTAGGGTAGGTTGGCTTTAGCTATTGGGTCACTGATTGTTAAATTTGTTGCTGAGTTTCTAAGATCGGGAATAGCAGGTTGTTCTTTTCGTTTCGAATTCAGGAAGTTCCAAAACGCCTTGGGGTTGATCTTTGAGTTTTCGGCTACTTTCCTCTCCTTTTCGCTTGATTCATGTCTAGTGGCTTTCCTAAATTTCTTGGTGATTCTGTGATAATTTCTACGATAACTTTCTGTGTCGGTCTGCTTGAGTGTCTCCCAGGCTTGCCGCTTGGTTTTTATTAGTTCAAGGATCTCTCGTTTTAGAGGCGGTCGTGTTAAAATATTTTCTATTTATACATACTTCTTTGTGTGGTCTGTGATTACGGATGCAAACTTTATGTACATGCTATCTACTAGATATGTGTTGTTTAGTATTTCAGTCCAGTTAAAAACTTCTAGCTCCGTTCGCATGGTATTGTAATCACCTTTTGAATACACCTACCTCTCTTTTTTTCTCATAATTTCGCAACTTATAATCGCCTTTAAGTAAATTGTAGCCTGGTCCGAATTTCCTACGGGAGGACCTATAGTAAGTTCATTTATTAGTTCCATATTTTGCATAGGACTAGGTCCACCAGTGTTAGCTTGTCGCTTCCTCGGATTCCTGTTGGTTTTTTAATAAGCTGTTCTAGGTAATTATCGTTCACTACCTTCAGAAATTCCTTCTGTGAGGGTGGCCCCCCATGCTCTAGGAGGTTTGGAAGGTCCCAATCTATGTTAGGGTAATTGAAATCTCCAATGATGAGAGTTGGTTCTTTTAATCGTCGACATATAGTGTGAATATCTTTAAAGAGTACTTGGTCATTCACGGCTGTGCTATTTGGACTTCTATATACTACAGCCAAATTTAGAGTTGCTTGGTTTGTGTTTGATATCTGGAGCCAAATAATTTCCTGTCCATTTGTTGTTGATGATACTTTCTGGACCGATAAATTGTCTAAGACATAGCAAATAATTCCCCGACCTTCTTCTTGATCTATGTTCACGGTGTGGCTTTTGTAGCCGTTGATGGCCACCTCTGGTAAAGTTGGGAGATATCAACAGTGTTTAGAAGAATTTGCTAGAAAATAATAAAAGAGGAACTTTGAAAAATTAATTCAAAGTTTTAGAAACCATCCATGAAAGGAGTAAAAAGTTAAAATGTCAACTCACTGTCACCGAAAAAAAACAACACAATTTAAAAATGTTATTTTAGTTATCTAATTCATTTTATTTTAATTAAAGAAATTAAAGGTAAAAACAAGTTAAAAGTAAAAAAAAAAGATAAAAAAGGAAAAAGTTACAGCTTTACTTACTAGAAAAGAATAAAAAAGGAACTTTGAAAAATTTATTTAAAGTTTTAGAAACCATCCATTAAAGGAGTAAAAAAGTTAAAAAGTCAACTCACTGTCACCGAAAAAAACAACACAATTTAAAAATTTTATTTTAGTTATCTAATTCATTTATTTTAATCAAAGAAATTAAAGGTAAAAACAAGTTAAAAGTAAAAAAAAGGTAAAAAAGGAAAAAGTTATAGATTTACTTGCTAGAAAAGAATAAAAAAGGAACTTTGAAAAACTTATTTAAAGTTTTAGAAACCATCCATTAAAGGAGTAAAAAAGTTAAAATGTCAACTCACTGTCACCGAAAAAAAACAACACAATTTAAAAATTTTATTTTAGTTATCTAATTCATTTATTTTAATTAAAGAAATTAAAGGTAAAAACAAGTTAAAAGTAAAAAAAAGATAAAAAAGGAAAAAGTTACAGCTTTACTTGCTAGAAAAGAATAAAAAAGGAACTTTGAAAAATTTATTTAAAGTTTTAGAAACCATCCATTAAAGGAGTAAAAAAGTTAAAATGTCAACTCACTGTCACCGAAAAAAACAACACAATTTAAAAATTTTATTTTAGTTATCTAATTTATTTATTTTAATTAAAGAAATTAAAGGTAAAAACAAGTTAAAAGTAAAAAAAAGATAAAAAAGAAAAAAGTTACAGCTTTACTTGCTAGAAAAGAATAAAAAAGGAACTTTGAAAAATTTATTTAAAGTTTTAGAAACCATCCATTAAAGGAGTAAAAAAGTTAAAATGTCAACTCACTGTCACCGAAAAAAACAACACAATTTAAAATTTTTATTTTAGTTATCTAATTCATTTATTTTAATTAAAGAAATTAAAGGTAAAAACAAGTTAACAGTAAAAAAAGGAAAAAACAAAAAAAAATTTTTTAAACACGAAAAACGGGTTTTAATTTTCTAACAAGCAGTGAACTACAAAAAATTTAATTATCCACAAAAGCACCGAATATTTCGGCCCCACACCCGGGAGCCTTTCTCAACGAAAAAAAAAAAAAAAAAAAAAAAAAAAAAATAAAGCAAAAAAAAAAAAAAACAAAAAAAATTACAATAAAATAAAAAAAAATAAAAACATAAAGAGAAAAAAAAGCAAAAACTAAAGAAAAATATAAATAAATAAGAACAAAACTCACATATTAATTAAACACTTCCATGCACTGAATGTCTTTCAACTGGCCTCCTCTCAGTATATAAATGGAAATATATTAAATAAACACTTCCATGTACTGAATGTCTATATTGATTCTACTCGCCTCCTCCCAGTATATAAATTGAAATCTATCAAAAATGAAGAATATATTTATACTTAGACCAAAACAATAAAAGGTCAACTAACCCCCGGTCCATAACCCTTAATTAAATTTCACAAGTTCATCAACCATTTTATGAATTATAAATTGAATGGATTCGTTTTGTTGCAAGCTTAGCTGCAGTTCGTTTACTTTTCTCATCATTTAACCCATTCTGACCTTTGTTCGCAAGGTCATCTTTCTTTTCAGAAATATTATTAAAATCAGTATTGGTTGAATATCTTGCCTGCATTTTAATTAAACTATTATAAATTGAATTGATCCCAAATTCCACTTTATCTCTATTTATACTAGTACCCCCATATATTATCTTTTTTATTTCTATAATTTCCCTGAAGCTTTGTAAAAGTCCTACAGACGTATCTACTAATTTTGTTTGATCAAATAAAATACTGTGATGAGGAAAATTATAAAGATGTTCTGCAACCGCTGACTCAAACGTTTCTGGTGTTTTGTTTTGTTTTAGAGCGTAATCTATTGCATTCTTGTGTTGTTCTAGCCTATTTTCTAAAGTTTGTTGCGTTCTACCCACATAAAATTTTCCACAAGAACATGGAAAGAACAAAAGTAAATCCTTGAAAGAGTTATAAAATTTTGAATAAATCCTAAAAATGTACCGATAGATGAAATTATTTCAAAGATTGAAACAGGGATTCATAAGTTTCCAAAAGATATAAATAATGTAGATGAATTAAGACTAAGGGTAGTGAATATTTTAACAGATTTTTGTAGTTATCAAGAAAAATTTAAGAATAAGATTTTAAAATTTTAAAAGATTTAAAAAAAAGATGATTCTCTAATAATAACGAAAGCGGATAAGAGCAATACAGTAGTAATACTAGAAAAAGATGATTATGACAGTAAAATAGAAACAATTCTAAGTGATACTTCAACATATATAAAACTTAACTCGGACCCAACTAATTTGTATGCTAAAAGATTAAGAAAAGATTTAGAAGACCTTAAAACAAATGGAAGTATCACACACCAGATTTATCACAAGTTCTTTACAAGGGCATCATTTAGCCATAGAATATATGGTTTGCCAAAAATACATAAAAAAGGCATCACCTTAAGACCTATTGTTTCAACAACAAATTCACCAACGGTAAAAATCGAGAAATGGGCAGCAATGACACTTAAACCATTATTATATCTCCAAAATTCGTATATAAAAAACTCGGAATTTTTAAAAGACAAACTTATAAGTGTAGAAATATCAGAAGAATCTAGATTGTTCAGTTTCGATATAAAATCCATGTATACGTATATTCCTTTTTATAAATCGTTTAGTATTTTATCCAAAAAACTTGAGGAACGAAAAAATGAGATAGAAGAATTACCTTCGGGAATTGAACTGGAAACTATATTAAATTTAGTCAAAATAACTAGCAGATATACTAACTATTTCAAGTTTAGAGATAATTTTTACCATCAAATTAGGGGTTTAGCAATGGGAGGGCCTTTCAGTCCGTTGTTAGCAAATATTTATGTAGAGTATGTTGAAAATTTAGCTATAGAAACATATTTTTTTAAACCTAAATTTTGGGGCAGATATATGGATGATATTTTAGTTATTTGGAATTACTGGGAATCAGAAATTGAAGGTTTCTTGGAACATTTAAATAATTTGGGAGGAGAGTTAATTTTTACAATTGAAAAGGAAACAGAGAATAAGTTACCGTTTCTAGATATTTTGATCCATAGAAATAATAATGAACTAGCATTTTCAATTTACCGTAAACCCACTAGTAACAACCGTTATTTGTCTTTCACATCAAATCACCCGATCCAAGTAAAAAAGGGTGTGGTTATTTCTTTAGTGGATAGGGTATTAAAATTAGCATCACCAAGATACATAAGAAATGAACTAATTTTTATTAAGGATATTCTAATAGGTAATGGCTATCCGGAAAAAATGATTTATCAAATAATTTAAAAGAGGAAAAAAAAGTTGACGGAGCTAAAAATATTAGAAGAAGATGGGTCAAATCAAGAAACAAATTACATAACTTTGCCTTTTGTACCAATTTTATCACAAAAATTAAGAAGAGAATTAAAAAAACATAATATAAATACAGCATTTAAATCAGGACATAATATAAGCTCGTTGTTAAATAAAGGGAAAGACAAGATACCGAGAAATTTGCAAAAGGGAGTATACAAAATTCCATGTTCTTGTGGAAAATTATATGTGGGTAGAACGCAACAAACTTTAGAAAATAGGCTAGAACAACACAAGAATGCAATAGATTACGCTCTAAAACAAAACAAAACACCAGAAACGTTTGAGTCAGCGGTTGCAGAACATCTTTATAATTTTCCTCATCACAGTATTTTATTTGATCAAACAAAAATAGTAGATACGTCTGTAGGACTTTTACAAAGCTTCAGGGAAATTATAGAAATAAAAAAGATAATATATGGGGGTACTAGTATCAATAGAGATGAAGGGGAATGTGGGATCAATTCAATTTATAATAGTTTAATTAAAATGCAGGCAAGATATTCAACCAATACTGATTTTAATAATATTTCTGAAACGAAAGATGACATTGCGAACAAAGGTCAGAATGGGTTAAATGATGAGAAAAGTAAACGAATTGCAGCTAAGCTTGCAACAAAACGAATCCATTCAATTTATAATTCATAAAATGGTTGATGAACTTGTGAAATTTAATTAAGGGTTATGGACCGGGGGGTTAGTTGACCTTTTATTGTTTTGGTCTAAGTATAAATAATTTCTTCATTTTTGATAGATTTCAATTTATATACTGGGAGGAGGCGAGTAGAATCAATATAGACATTCAGTACATGGAAGTGTTTATTTAATATATTTCCATTTATATACTGAGAGGAGGCCAGTTGAAAGACATTCAGTGCATGGAAGTTTTTAATTAATATGTGAGGTTTTTTATTTTTTTTTTTTTTTTTTATTGATTTTTTTCTGTTTTTTATCGTTTTTTTTTTTTTTTTTTTTTTTTCAATGTAATTTAAGTTGTTTTTTTTTTTTCTTTATTTATTTTTTTTTTTTTTTTTTTTTTTTCCGTTGTTAAAGGCAACCGGATTTGGGGCCCAAAAATTAGGATCTTTTTTTCCAAAATAATTTTTTTTTATTTAAATGCTTGTTAGAAAATTAAAACCCGTTTTTCGTGTTTAAAAAATTTTTTTTTGTTTTTAATGGAAAAGCAGTGTGGTCTAAGAAATTAAAAAAAGGAAAAGTTATAGCTTTACTTGCTAGAAAAGAATAAAAAAGGAACTTTGAAAAATTTATTTAAAGTTTTAGAAACCATCCATTAAAGGAGTAAAAAAGTTAAAATGTCAACTCACTGTCACCGAAAAAAAACAACACAATTTAAAAATTTTATTTTAGTTATCTAATTCATTTATTTTAATTAAAGAAATTAAAGGTAAAAACAAGTTAAAAGTAAAAAAAAGATAAAAAAGGAAAAAGTTACAGCTTTACTTGCTAGAAAAGAATAAAAAAGGAACTTTGAAAAATTTATTTAAAGCTTTAGAAACCATCCATGAAAGGAGTAAAAAGTTAAAATGTCAACTCACTGTCACCCCAAAAAAAAAACAACACAATTTAAAAATGTTATTTTAGTTATCTAATTCATTTTATTTTAATTAAAGAAATTAAAGGTAAAAACAAGTTAAAAGTAAAAAAAAGATAAAAAAGGAAAAAGTTACAGCTTTACTTGCTAGAAAAGAATAAAAAAGGAACTTTGAAAAATTTATTTAAAGTTTTAGAAACCATCCATTAAAGGAGTAAAAAAGTTAAAATGTCAACTCACTGTCACCGAAAAAAACAACACAATTTAAAAATTTTATTTTAGTTATCTAATTCATTTATTTTAATTAAAGAAATTAAAGGTAAAAACAAGTTAAAAGTAAAAAAAAGATAAAAAAGGAAAAAGTTACAGCTTTACTTGCTAGAAAAGAATAAAAAAGGAACTTTGAAAAATTTATTTAAAGTTTTAGAAACCATCCATTAAAGGAGTAAAAAAGTTAAAATGTCAACTCACTGTCACCGAAAAAAACAACACAATTTAAAATTTTTATTTTAGTTATCTAATTCATTTATTTTAATTAAAGAAATTAAAGGTAAAAACAAGTTAACAGTAAAAAAAGGAAAAAGATATAGCTTTACTTGCTAGAAAAGAATGAAAAAGGAACTTTGAAAAATTTATTTAAAGTTTTAGAAACCATCCATTAAAGGAGTAAAAAAGTTAAAATGTCAACTCACTGTCACCGAAAAAAAACAACACAATTTAAAAATTTTATTTTAGTTATCTAATTCATTTATTTTAATTAAAGAAATTAAAGGTAAAAACAAGTTAAAAGTAAAAAAAAGATAAAAAAGGAAAAAGTTACAGCTTTACTTGCTAGAAAAGAATAAAAAAGGAACTTTGAAAAATTTATTTAAAGTTTTAGAAACCATCCATGAAAGGAGTAAAAAGTTAAAATGTCAACTCACTGTCACCGAAAAAAAAAACAAGACAATTTAAAAATGTTATTTTAGTTATCTAATTCATTTTATTTTAATTAAAGAAATTAAAGGTAAAAACAAGTTAAAAGTAAAAAAAAGACAAAAAAGGAAAAAGTTACAGCTTTACTTGCTGGAAAAGAATAAAAAAGGAACTTTGAAAAATTTATTTAAAGTTTTAGAAACCATCCATTAAAGGAATAAAAAAAGTTAAAATGTCAACTCACTGTCACCGAAAAAAAAACAACACAATTTAAAAATTTTATTTTAGTTATCTAATTCATTTATTTTAATTAAAGAAATTAAAGGTAAAAACAAGTTAAAAGTAAAAAGTTACAGCTTTATATCCTAGAAGAACTTGCTAGAAAATAATAAAAAAGGAACCTTGAGAAATTATTTTAAAGTTTTAGAAACGATCCATAAAAGGAGAAAAGTCAAAAATTGCAAAAGTAAGGTAAGACAAATCTTTTTTCCGACTAGCAGCAATGGGTAAAAACTGTTTTGAGCGGGGAATTCCATACTTAAGACAGCTAGGGGTTATACTTCTTTCTTTTTGCAGAGAAAATTCTATGTTTTACATAAAACTGGTCCCATAAAAGCCAATCTTGTCTCATTGTTGGACTTGAAATCTGAACCTATCACACCTACAACGATAAAGATTTTCTCTGTTAATAGCTACGGCTCCATTTCATCGCTCAATGTAGGAGATCATATGGAACATCCTTGTAAGCTGATTGGCAAACTGTTTAGTTGCCTTTCGCGCCGAAACTGTTCCAGTAAAAAAAGAAGCAACAAACCTGTTTGCATATGACAGAAAACTATTGTTACATCGACAGCAATCGATATTGACTTGTCGTTCATGTGTTAACTGTTCCAGTTTCAGACTTTTTCAAGGCCATGGCTTCACATGCAATTAGACATAAAACTGCCATTCTGTCGGTAGCACTTGAATTTTAGCACTGTCTTCGTGTGTAAGTGGACATAGAAACTCTTATTTTGTCGGTAGCATTCAAGTGGTCGAGACATGAAAGGTCTAGAAAGCACAAAGGCAGGCTTTTTGACGACCAAACTATTTTATATATTTTAAGCACTTGCCAGAAATCTTGACGGTTGGTCGATGACATTATAATTATGATCAGTAGTCTAAGCTTTCCCAGGTAGTTGCTACTTGTCGTTTTATTTGCAAGAACTGCTAAACAACAGTTGAAAACGCATCAAGATTTGAAAAAGGCTGCTGTTTCCACTCTTCTAAAGTAATTAAAAATTGAGTGATATAAACGCAAATTTTATGTTAAATTAAGCATAGCCTCCAATTACGACATGTTTGCTTCAATTTTTCGCTCTTTTTCTGAAATTTGACTTCGACAAAAGAATCGATCCGTGCTTTAACTAACATAATATTATATTTTGTTCTGAAAACTTGTTTAGTGTGATTATCTGTTCCCTTAACTTGTACTTTATTGGGAATAAGTTGCTGTGAGGTTGTTTTCAAACTCTTTGCTTTAATAAAAAAAGGTACTTACTGATCCTGCACACCCTTCTTTTTTACCAGAAGAAGAGGAATATGTGAGACAAAGAGGAAAAGTGATTCAAGCTCACTATGCAGAATTTCCTTTAGATCTAGCCAAAAAATAGCGCTATTGGTCGGCTATTCCTAAGGGGACGACCAATCTAATATGTGTATTCATACCTGGAACTTCTGGTTAAAGAAAACACTCTGCAAAAGGTCTAATTAGTTTCTTGATCTAGTCCACTGTATATAAATAATATAACAGTAAGATCACAGGTCAGTGATTTTTGGCACTTCATCTTCGGCGTGAACAAACAGCTCCTCCCATTTAATCTGTCATTAGTGGGTCAGACTACAATGTTGAAGCCAAGTTTTGCGTTTAAGAGAAATTTGACCTGTCTACCCGTGAAAAAATTGAATGTCGCTTATGTTTATAGTTGTTTAAATGTTCTCGGGAGCACTTGCATCTCATTCTGGGTTCGTATAATGGATGAGATAGGGAATGATCGTACTGTATTATATCTATATACAGTGATCTAGTCATTCCATAAATGACACTTGACAATGTCGTTTGCCTTCGTAGTATGGTCAGCTACTTCCATCTGGATCTGGGAAGCAATTTGATTCTAATATTGACTTTTTGATTAGTACTTAGTCATGTCTACAAACTGTCTTCATAAGGATTGGAACAGTAGAAACCGAAGAAAAGAATAAAGAAACATATGCTATTGTCCTGCCATTAACAGTATTGACAAAATAAACAGGTAATAAGCCATTTATGTATTTTGCTAATAGTCATATGCAAATAAAACGTGTGGTTTTGGAAACGTATTCAAACAAATCATCAAGTGCCACCATTTAACTAAATTTAGCAGTAATATGTCTTGTTAGGAAATAATGTTATGAAATAAGGATGAAATAATGTGTTTTTCTTAAAATGAAATCATACTGTTTCGTCTTATGGTTTTGTCTTAATCTGATGGTAATGCCTGTTCTGCGAATTGTTCATGTCAGAACTGTTTGAAAAAAATTTAGGTTTTTTAATTTACTTTAAATATGCAGCCTTATATTCAAGCAATTATGATTATTTATTATCTTGTGGAGAAAATCTCTGATCATATGAGGGCCAATAAAAATAAATAAAAAAGAAATATTGCGCTAAGCCTGTGAAACTGGCCAGCCTACGTATACAGCTTAGCCGTCTAAACGTTGAACTACCCATATCCAATTTTCCTTATTTCTAGAAATTGGGACTCAAATTTTGCGATAATTCCAGTCGCTTCTGTTGGATAATCCTTTACCGTCTTATAATATCGAGTTCCTTTGCTAAATTTCAAGATAGGGCAAGGGTTTCCCAAATTTGAGGGTTTCCGACTTCTCCCACTGCTGGTTGCAATTTGACTGTAGCTATTGACTAGATTTTGTTGAATGAATCCGCCAGCCCGCATTGTAATTATGCTGGTGAAAAGAGACTTTTCAGAGAGGTTGGATTAAGCTCATAACATAAAAAGGCAGAGGTATGAGGCTTGCTCCTACTAACCAACAATTTGTTTTTTTTTATCTTCCATCCAATTTTGGTTGAAGTGCTTTAGGGACCATCCTCCCCAACGGAGTCTTAATAAGTCTCCCTGACGGAGTCTCCCTGACTCTGAATAAGTGAAACTAGGACATTTACTATTACATCTGACTAAGTTTCGTCAAGTGTGTCAAGTTTGATTACAATTAAATAACGTCTTCTGGCAAATGACCTGAAAGCGCGAATTTAGGGACTCCCTACAGAGGTCGGATCGTGATTGGAGCTGGTAAAGGCTAAACGAGAAAAATATAAGCTCTCATTTTCACCGAATTTTGTCGGAAGCCGACAACCGTTCTGGTAGACGTACTGATTAGAGAAATTTACCCCCTTCCCTGCTATTACCCACAATGGTAAGATCTGTTCTCGACTTTGAGAAGGCATAATTGGGAAAATGAATTTCGCTTCTCACCATGTTTATCTATATCTGGAACCTATCCGGCAGTAGGTAAGGATGACGAGAATCTCAAAATGGAGGGAAATTTCAAACTTTTATCTTTTAACCCCCTGCTTCTCTTTCTCTCTACCTACCCTTACCTTTCTCTTTATTTTGTGCTTATGATACCTTCGAAACTGAATTAACTGTTTATATGTTTTTAGGTGAAGAGGCCAAAAATCCTAAGCGAGACATACCTTTGGCTATAATGACCACTTTAGTTGTTGTCTTTTTCGCTTATTTTGGTGTTTCCACCGTGTTGACCTTAATGGTACCCTACTATCTTCAGGTCTGTACATATTTTTATTTATCATTTGCCTTTTATCAAGGAATATAAGCACAAAAGAGTGCACAGATAAGATTTATATTCTTATTACTTTGTCACGTTTTTTTCCTTTTCCCCTTTTTTTGTGCGGTTAAATGTTAATGTAGATACCAAAACGCTTTTTGATTTACGGTTCTTAATATATGTTTCTCTGACGCTCAATCCTAATAAAATATACCGAGTTAAGATTAAAATATAACACTTTAGAAACAAATTTGGGCTATATATTTGCACATTAGGGGGGGGGGGGGGATAAAATATAGCGGGTCTGTTTCTCTGATGCTCAATTCTAATCCTAATGAAATATCAAAAAATCTGAAGAAAATATGATAACCATATTAACCAAATTATCGAAACTACAGAGGTACTCTACAAATGTTAGTGTATTATTAATCGATTATTCATAACTTATAATAAGCAAAGCAATACTATCTTTAGAGCAAATGATTGAATGAACATATAAATTTAGTATCTGTATATATTGGTTACAAGAATGGATTAGAACCGACTTGTTTATATCCAGTTAATTAATAATTAGTTAACATATCTAACGTTTAGCAATCAATTGCAGAGGCCCCTTTTTGCAAAGACAAGAGTGCCGAGCTGGTAAGTTAAGTGAGGTTAGTGGAGCCGTGAAATTGGTTAGAGAAATAAATA
This sequence comes from Artemia sp. Qi Xiang Cuo, assembly GCF_049724085.1. NCBI lineage: Eukaryota > Metazoa > Arthropoda > Branchiopoda > Anostraca > Artemiidae > Artemia > Artemia sp. Qi Xiang Cuo. Next base: position 18,880,417 of record NC_142801.1, read on the forward strand.
TCTCCGAAGTAGGTCTTTTTTTCTGTTAGGTATTCTCATTCCGACATGATTCTTTAACTTTATTAGGTATGACCTTCAGTTGCTTTTAAATAAAAGACAGGGTTTTGTGGAGCACAGTGAGCAAAATTAGTTATCTTTGTGAAGTAGAAACAGTTTTCAGGTTATTAGTATATTTTTATGTTTTACACTTATATTTTTTTCTTCTTTCTTTATTTTCATATTTTTATATATCTTTCACGATTTTTTCTTTTTTTCCCCTTTTTTGTGCGATTTTATGTTGCTAAATCAAAATGTTTTTGATTTATGGATCACATATTAATCGATGATTCATAATGTAGAGTTAGCAAAACAGTACTACTGCTAAATGAAATGATCAAATATATATTTAAATTGAATTAATATTTGCATTGTTAAGAAGAACGGCTTAGCATGGAGTTTTTTTTATTCAGTTCATTAATCAGTAGTCACAAGTTTTATGTTTGCAAGCAATTGCTGCTCGGTTAAGTGAGGCACATGGGACTGTCAGTCAGATAAATAAAAACCTGCGAAGCAATTCTTTTTTCTCGTCAGAAGAATCCTTCTTAAAAACTTTTGGGTACTCCTTTTTTGATACAAAGCTTTAACTTTTTAAGGTACTACCTTAAGGCTCTTTTAGTTAAAGCTAGCTGTCACAAAGTGAGCAAAATAAGGTATCTTTATGAAACAGAAACATTTTTAACAAGGTATCAAACATACTTAATGGACCTTACCTAAGGTCAATCTTAATATGAAACAAATCACTGCAACTCAGCGATCCTCAGCCAAACCTAGTATCTGCTTTTCTCAAGTTTTTGAGAAAGTTTCAAAATTTCTCTTTTTTTGATTTATGGAACGGTAGGACATAGATACTACGTTTTGTAATGGCTATTTTTCCGTACTTGGTTTTGGTTGTAGAAAACAGATGAAATCTGTTTTTACCCTTGTAGGTACTATGTCGTACCTCAGAAAGTAAAACAGATGGAAAAATTTCGTCTTTGGACTTGTCTTACCGAAATTAGGAGAGGATTTGCCTTAACTCAAAATCAAACTTGTGTGTTTACACTAGGTTTTGGCCGGGAATTACCGAAATTAGGAGAGGATTTTCCTTAACTCAAAATCAAACTTCTGTGTTTACAATAGGTTTTGGCCAAGAATTACCAAAATTGGAGAGGATTTTGCTTAACTCAAAATTAACTTTTGTGTTTACACTATGTTTTGGCCGACAATTACCGAAATTAGGAGAGAATTTTCCTTAAGTAAAAATCAAACTTCTGTGTTTACACTAGGTTTTGGCCGAGAATAGCCGAACTAATGTGGTGTTATGCCCCCCTCCCCACACTTAACAAAGGTAATTTTCGTCAGTAGAGTGTTATTTTTGAACTACTGAAAACAAAGTATGCACTGGAAAGATCGTTATCTCTTTTTTTTATTATACAATTAAAAAAGAAATCAAGTTCTACTGTTGAAGCTAGTGAAACCCCACAGAAAATAATTTCTTGATTTGAACTATCTTGTTGTAGTTTAATGTTACCATTTTAGAATGGTCTTTGATTTCGGCCTTCCTTTTAACTCCATTCCTTTCAAATTAAAAATAATTTCGATAGATTAATGAAACTTTTCGATGGGAAGCAATCTAACGAGCTATTTAATGAAAAGTATAGTCATTTTAAAACGAGGTAAACTACCACCTATAAGTGTTGGGCTGTGGATAAAAATAGTGTTGGATAAAAATAGATAAATAGAGTGCTATAAAAATGTCTTCTTTTTCATTATCAAAAAGTTGATATTGCAGTGATTCTTGTTTAGAGTGCTATAAAGTGCTATAAAATAGAGTGCTATAAAAATGTCTTCTTTTTCATTATCAAAAAGTTGATATTGCAGTGATTCTTGTTTAAAGAAAAAGGAAGCAAAATTGCTATATACAAAGACTCAGAAAAATGTAACAACTTTTCTCTCTGGAGTGATCTACCCAAGAGGTAACAGCAGGTACATATACAGCAATTTTATGGGGGGAAGCCGAGAAATATCTATGTGCATTGCATGAAAGTATACAAGATTATAGAAAAAAATATATCAAGATTCTGGGAAGGAGGGGGGGGGGGTAGGGACCAAAAAAGGTATTCCCTCCTACGGTTGCGTAGGTTTGACTGACAACCGTAAGTGCATAAAGTTATTTTTTGAAGCCGGGAGGGGGGAAGAAGGTTTTTACCAGATAGACGTGATGAAAAGAACATCTCTACCAGTAGAATCCACTTTTCTATAGCTTCCGCCTTTCTTAAAATATTTGCTGATTATCTTTTGTTCTTTGGAGAAGAGGGAGAATCCCTTATTCCTTCGTGTGCAGGTGTGTCTAAACTATTTTTTCTTTCTTTCAATTTTCGTGACTCACAGTTGCAAGTAACACGTCACCTTTTTTTCTCGCAAAGTCAAATGTGCACCGTAAAGAGACCCGTTTGGTCAAGTCCACACAAGAAACAGTAGAGGAAATTCCAAAGATAAAATTTATCGCTGATTTTTGTTTAACTCCAATGCTAATTAATTTTATTATAAATTATAATAATTATTTAATGCTAATTATTTCTAATTATTCGCTTGTTTTACTCCGCTAATTATTTTCTTATAAAAAACAAAAAAAAATTTTAATTATTATTTAATGATTGATGTGACCACAATTTCTAGCTGTTGCCTTGTGTGCTTGAGCATGGATACTATTTTCAGTATTTTTTAGAATGGACTCTCACACTGCGGGTCTCAAACTACGTACGTAACTAAGTGGTTAATTTATGGTGTATTAAGGGTAAGCTTTCACTCTTAAACAACATCTTTCACAATAAACTAGCGTAAAAATCCATAAAACCATCAGGGTTATCATCTAAAATCATTACAATCATCATAATCAAACTCTAAGAATTGAAGATGTCGAACTCAGATGAAGATTCAAGCTCAATGATCTTGTGCGGTGAAAAGACGACGCAAAAAGCTTTCTAGGATTTGTTTTCAAATCCTGTTTCAAAATTTCAAATTTGTTTTCAAAATTTATTAATTTCTCACCCAGAACGTCTATTTTGTTGCTACTATGTTGACTTTTCTGTGACAGAACGTAAACCTGCGTAGCGTAAAATCTGTGCAGAGCTCACATTACTTGGTACCGCCTACGTTACGGACAAAATTTGATCCGTAATATTTCATAAGATAATGTAATTTTTAAGTCATACTTACCTGAAAGGTTCTTAGGTGTAGTGTGAGAGCACCATTATTCGAATTGGCTACTGATATTTTTGAAAATAACTGATTTAAAATATCCTTTTTTAAAATTAATACTTATTTTGAGGGAATATGCTCGTGTGTGCATAAAGCTAAGACAGAGATATAAATATTTTAGTAGTATGCTCATCATGCAATGTAGCTTCTCTTTGAAATAATTTTCATTTTTAGAATCAAAACTTATTGATCAGTGTCACTTTCAGTGATTCTACTGAAGCAATGATACAAATTTGAAAGGCGTTTCCATGCAATCTTGTTCGTCAGCTTTGTTGATTAGTCCCTTTGTTCTTTTGACTCTTTTGTGCTCCTTTGATAAATTGAAAAAAGAAAGTTTTTCAAATGAAAAGTAAGGTATGATATTAAAACTTAAAACGAACACTAATCAATCATATAACAAGTCCTATTTTTTTTATTAAAAGAGTTGCCTTTGTAGGAGCTATAACAGAGCTAAAAGTGGTAGCGGCACTAGTAGTCGGGCCAGATGTTTACTGCAGAGCTAAATTTGCATTTTGAGTATTTTCTGTAAAGCTGATTTTTCTCAAACTTCACACACAACGAAATTTTCCAATGACATTAGTTTTTACTGATTAATATATTATCACTTGCAACCGTTTTTGTACTTGCTCGTATCACAAAACACAACCAAAGCTGACACAACTGTGCACACTATTCCCAACTCCAGTCTATTTAGAACTTCATTACTTGACCCCTTCCATTGAGTTCCTTGTTACCTCTAATAATGCCTTATGAATGGTGATCCATCCATGACCCTTTGGCTGCAAGTGCTGTTTAATACTGTGTGACGCTCTGAAAGGATCCCCTCAGACTGGAAGACTGGCTTACTTGCGCCAGTCTACAAGAGGAAAGGAAACAGAGTAGAATGTAACAACTATCGTGGCGGAACTCTGCTCTCGGTACCTGGCAAACTCTTCGCCATGCTGCTCCTCAAGCGGGCAACAAAATACCCTTTGTCGCCACCAGCAAGTAGGGTTCATACCGATTCGGTCCAATACTGAGCAAATCCATACAATTAGCCAGCTGATAGAGAAAACTCTATATAAAAGAAATGCATACATTACCTTCGTCGATTTTCGATCTGCTTTCGACACTGTCGATAGACAGTTGCTGTGGTTGATCCTTCAATCTGCTGGTGTGCCTAAGAAAATTGTCAATCTGTTCAAAGAGCTATACAATAAATCCGAAAGTGCTGTCATTGTAAATGGCCAGCTCTAATCACGTTTTCAAATTAGAAACAGTGTTCGGCAAGGCTATGCTGCTGCTCCCGAACTCTTCAACTATGTCATGGACCATTTTCTCAACAAAATACTGCTGGTGTATCCGTTTGGCATCGATTTTGCTGGAAAAGTTCTGTCGGATGTTGACTTTGCTGGCGATGTTGCATTAGTATGCGAAAATCTCGGTAACATCAAAACTGCCCTGGAAACGCTAGCATCTGCTGCAGAAAAACTTGGTTTAACTGTAAATGGACTAAGACCAAAATAATGCCTGTGGACAAGACACTATGCAGCCCCATAGACATGTATCGAGTATATGGCTAAAATGTTGAAATAGTCTAGCAGTTCCCCTACCTTGGTTCAATTGTCTACTCAAATGGAAATCTAGACGCAAAGACTTCAGCAAGGGTGGCAAACGTGATTGCCGTTTTCGGCCGTCTTCGGTGAACAATATTCCACAAATCCCAGATCAGCCGTCTCACGAAAGCTCGTATCTACTCTGCCTCGGTAGCAAGTGTTGTGTTATACTCGTCAGAAACTTGGCCTTTGATTCAGTCGCAGATGATGAAGGTAGATGCTGTCCAGACGTAACACATCCGCAAAATTGAACGCGTTAGATGGCTCGACAGGGTACGGAACATGGTAATCCTCTGGTTTTTTAAATTACCACTTTTGTCCGAACAGCTTGAGTCCCGCTCGCTGGGTTGGTACGGTCATTTGTTTCGCCTACCCACTCAAACAGCTGCCCGAATTATTTTCGACTTTGATCTAACTGCAAACGGCTGGGAACGCTCCAGAGGTAGACCACGCGCGAGATGGGCGGATATCATTCACGGTCGACTTACTGCGCGGTGCATTGACCACAACCAAGCTCCTGCCTTCGCCCAAATCAGGCCAATCTGGAGACGACTAATGGCGCTGACGTCTAGTTTCCTCTACGGTGGCGACGCTGCCGAGCAAGAGCTATAAGTCTAGTCAAGTAAATAAGTAAAGTTTATTTTTAAACCCTGTATTTATAAGGTGTACTATTGTGGTGTTGTTTTACAGGACCCGAATACTCCTTTGGTTTCGGCTTTCTTTGACGTCGGCCAGGAAGAGCTTGGAATCACTGTTAGTGTTGGCTCACTTTTTGGTATATCTGCTAGTTTGCTTGGTGCCATGATACCCCTGCCTAGGATTATCTATGCAATGTCAAGAGATGGTCTTGTATTCCGATTTTTAGGCCGCATTCATCGAAAAACACAAACGCCGGTACTGGCAACCCTGCTTCTTGGATTGTTTGCTGGTAAGATATAGAGTAGTCAGATGTTATATAAGATATTTTATTATCTATTTTTATTTCTATTGTGGTTTCTTTTTCTCGAAAAGCTAAAACTGGTAGATAAACTTTTTCGAAACTCAAATTTTGGTCTGTTTATGGGTAAGATTGGGCTCATGGTTGAGTTGGACTCTTTATGTTAGTTAATGACAATGGGGATTTGAAATATCCCTAGAAATGATTTTGATTGTTTTCGTCGCTTTCCATACGTTTTCCTATGGAACCTTGAATAAAACGATCAATCATGTACTTTTTTGGGTCCTTTTTTCAATAGGTTTAGGGTCTTCTTATGTAGACCATTAGATTCAATGACATTCTTCAATAAGGCGATTTTTGCGCCGATATCAATAAGTTCTCAGTTATTTGTTATCTACTATAAGACATTATTATATACGCTATCTGGTTAAAAACATTAAAAACTACTATAAATATCGCAACCTATAAACTTTGTAGCTACTATAAACGTTATCTACTATATGACTCCACTATACACGTTATATATTATAAACGTTATACGGCTGGTTGTCAGTAATCTACTATGAACATGCTTTTGATTTTGAGATATATGTAACGTGGGAGGGGGGGGGGCTTAGTATTGAAGTTGGTAAAATGTATAAACTTCCGAATTAAGTGACAAAAGTTGAATCATTAGTTCTTGGCTGTGATTTTGCAAGGATAGTGAATCCTTATAAGCACAGTTAAACTGACGATTTCATTGGTTGATTGACTTTTCATTTTATAAAAGGAAAATTCCTTTTGGAAAATCATTTTCCAAAAGGAAATAAACCGCAAATCTGGGCAAATTATTCGAAAAGCGTAGGGATTTATGTGAAAAATCGTGGAAACCTATATTATTTTGCTTAATAATATTAACCCACCTCCCTCCTTCTACGTGTGGGTAGTTTTAAAAGTTTATTTTATATATAAAGGATAACTAAATTAATTGACATAATGCAGCATGCAAACACATTGAAGGGGCTAGAATGTTAAAAAATGCTTGCCCTTGGATTTAAAATTATTAATGTTTTCCATAAAATGAAATTAGAAAATACGTCTAAATAATGCTCAAATTTATATAGTTTTTTGCTGCACTTTACTCGAATGATTTACGATTAAACACTGATAGTCATTCACTTGTTTGTTTAAAGTATTCATGTAAGTTTTTTCTGCTTTTTCCTTCACAAGGTACAACTGAAAATGAACTTGAAATAGGATTCTCTTTTATTACTTTGCTCTTTTTTATTAGTGGATAAACTGAAACTGAACAACTGAAAGGTACAACTGAAACTGAACTTCAAATAGGATTCTCTTTTATTACTTTGCTCTTTTTTATTAGTGGATAAACTTAAACTGAACAACTGAAAGGTACAACTGAAACTGAACTTAAAATAGGATTCTCTTTTATTACTTTGCTCTTTTTTATTAGTGGATAAACTTAAACTGAACAACTGAAAGGTACAACTGAAACTGAACTTAAAATAGGATTCTCTTTTATTACTTTGCTCTTTTTTTATTAGTGGATAAACTGAAACTGAACAACTGAAAGGTACATCTGAAACTGAACTTCAAATAGGATTCTCTTTTATTACTTTGCTCTTTTTTATTAGTGGATAAACTGAAACTGAACAACTGAAAGGTACAACTGAAACTGAACTTAAAATAGGATTCTCTTTTATTACTTTGCTCTTTTTTATTAGTGGATAAACTTAAACTGAACAACTGAAAGGTACAACTGAAACTGAACTTCAAATAGGATTCTCTTTTTTTACTTTGCTCTTTTTTATTAGTGGATAAACTGAAACTGAACAACTGAAAGGTACAACTGAAACTGAACTTCAAATAGGATTCTCTTTTATTACTTTGCTCTTTTTTATTAGTGGATAAACTTAAACTGAACAACTGAAAGGTACAACTGAAACTGAACTTCAAATAGGATTCTCTTTTATTACTTTGCTCTTTTTTATTAGTGGATAAACTGAAACTGAACAACTGAAAGGTACAACTGAAACTGAACTTAAAATAGGATTCTCTTTTATTACTTTGCTCTTTTTTATTAGTGGATAAACTGAAACTGAACAACTCAAAGGTACAACTGAAACTGAACTTCAAATAGGATTCTCTTTTATTACTTTGCTCTTTTTTATTAGTGGATTAGTGGTTCTTTTACTAGAACAATGGAAGCCACTGAGTCTTTAATTTTTCTCATATGACCAAAAAAAAGAAATTCACGTTATTTGTTCGTCTTCTTTTCTTTCTTTCTTTTTCGAGAAAAATACGACTTGTTTAATATTCTGCATACGATTTGATTGAATATAACGTAATAAAAATTGAATATAACATAATAAAAATTGAATATAACGTAATAAAAATATAACGTAATAAAAATTGTAAGTCGGTTTTGAATTCCATTTTATTCACTCCTTAAATATTTCACATATCCAACATTATTCATACCCTACGTTATCCAGACTATCCGCTATCCAGCTGTCCAACGTTATTCAGGTTCTGTCTATTTTGGATAATTGAGACACTACTCTACATAGAGATTGAACTCGGTTTGCCTTATTTATTAGCCTTTCCCTGCTCTTCTGCACTCTCTTATAAAGCTCACCATTTGACATTTTTTTAATTCGTTATTATAGCCGAGAAAATACTTCTTAATCCCTGACGGGATATCATTGCCATCAGCTAAACAGCACTCGGATCCCTTGGGATATTTTATGACCTGAACGTGCACTTCAAAAGATAAAAGCAAAAGCATGAAGAATACTTGCCAAGATCAACAGAAAAGGGGCATTTCTTTTTGATAATAGACTTAATAAAGAATTTTTCCTTCAATTTGTTTCGTAGGGATGTGCTTGAGAATGGTTTGGAATGATCAGGCTTTTATTTGAAAAATATAATTTTTGCATAAAAAAGTTCTCGCAAGGAATTAGAAGTTATAGCATTTTACAAAATTAGTTACAGAACTGGAAATTACAATACAGCATTTTGTCAAAGAGGCACCAATTTATTTATATTGATTTCATCCACACACGCTGGAATTGTCGTTTTCACATATCTTCTAACCGCCCGTATCTTTGCTCTTCATTTTCATTTTTGACATGTTTTTGGATTTTGATTACTTCAGACAATTTAACAATGGCTTTTGCCTTAGCTGCCCGTATTGGTGTTGTCGCAATTGATGGTCCAGGTTGTCGATTTTAACATCTTTTCACGTTTGATAGTTCAGATGTTGGTTCCAAAGAATCATCATTTATTGTAACTGCAACTGCAATTTTTTTTTTCTGGGGCTTCCAACATACATTATATTATATAAATAATTTATGCATTGGAAACGGCCTCAATGAAAACTTTGTGTTCGGCTTTCCCAGGCAAATAAGAAATTTTCAATCAGATTCTCGTTTTCTTTGTCTCATTTTCGCAGCAGCTGAACTGATATTATCATCAAATGATGATTATATCGTTCCTTATTCTTAACCGGCTACTAAATATCCAGTTTTCAATCGGGAAAGTCGTTTTGGTTGTTTCAGTTGTTTCATTTTGGTCATTTAGTTGTTTTAAAATTATGAAGCTTGGGGACAGTACCACGTTTTCGTTAGTGTTGCCACGTTGAACCCTGAAAGTAAATAAGCGAAACTAAATATAAAAATGTTACAAACGTTTTCGTCCCTGAAGATTCAAACGTTTGAAGTCGGTGGATTTCCAAAGAGAATTACACTTTCAATAGGGAAGCCAAAAAAGGGAAGACACTTAAGAGGGAACTTGCACTTTCTTAAGAGGGAAGCCACATCTTCTTAAGCTGTTTGGTACCAATTTATTTTTAGCTTTTTTTTGCTGATTTTTACCCACGTTTCTTTTGTCAAGTTTGGCGCTTGCTGCGACGAAACGTGCATTTTTACACACGGAGGTGTTTTTCATTAGAAATTAAATTCCTGATTTTTTTGATTTTCAAACGAATATATATGGTGTGTAAGTTTCCACTTAACTAATTCAAACGCTCAGGTTTTATTTTCACTGTCCTTGGTACTTAATTTTGTTTTGCTGAATCCAAAAGTATGCCTTAGCACAGAGTCTTTCCCACATGTTCAGATGTAGATTACATGAGTCTTGGCAGTGTGTCAGGAAGGGATCACAGGTTTATACGACCCAAGTTCTTAGCCAGTATAAAACGCCCTGGGCTACAAATAAGCTTTTAAAGCTATTAAACACCCTGATTGGTTTCAGATAAGTTTAAGTGAGCTGAATTCTAGAAGACACGGGAATTTGAAAACCTAGAAAGGGTATCAATTATTCTTGCTAGCTTGGACGTACTCCATAAACGTCATATAATATCCTCTTATTATGCCTCTCTGCCCATTTTCGTTTAACCAACCAAAAATACACCAGGGGATAAACCCTTCTAGGACAACCTTAATAAGTTCCCATTAATAAGATTACCAACTAAAATTACCAAGAATAACCTTGATAATCTAGAATAACATTCCCACGTAGGGGAGATTAAGTTTCATGGTAAATGATAAAATATCTATTTTGTCCAAATTTATAAAACATAAATATATATATATATATATATATATATATATATATATAATTGATTGTTTTTATATTAGGAATTCTGTACTTGAAGTTTCTTTTCTGAGTTTCTTTATCATTTTTATTTCAGCAATTTTATCAATGATTTTTGACCTCTCAGCTTTAATAGACATGATGTCAATAGGAACTCTTTTGGCCTACTCCCTTGTTGCGGTTTCAGTCCTAATAATCAGGTAAGATTTATTGAACGGATCAAATGACCTTGAAAAGGAAAACTGGGGGGCTTGTTATTCAAAACTCAGAATATGACCCGTTTTTCAAGAGATTATGATCCATTTCCTCTGTAAATGGGAGTTTGGGGGAATATTGCTCTGTGGAAATGGAATTTCTTTCCGCTTTTGATATTTTGATGGGGCATTCTTTTTGTTTATGATTATTAATTTTTAGGTCGAAGGGAATTTTTTCAATGGACCTTTTTTCAGGTAATAAAGAAATAAAATAAAAAATTCATGATACCATTTTTATTGTTGATGAAAATCGTAGTATCACATCCGGAAGCCTTTATCATAAAAAAAACAGAAAGAAAAAAAAACAAAAAAAACTAACCTAAAATAAAATAAACAGAATATACAAAGGAAAGGGGAAAAGAAAACACAAACTCTGTACAAATACTAAATGACAACTAAACAAAAGAAAAAACCTTTTTCTTAAAGATACCAGTTTTTATTTTCTTCTGTTTTCATTGCGTTTTTGCAAATAGCTTGTGTTTTCTTTCAGTTCCAGGGGGGGGGGCTAGGACATCGTTACAGCCTACTAAAATTAGTAAAGAGAAACTGAAGATGCATACTCCGGTGGCAGAGTTACAAATCGTCTCTTGATTTCGCTCAAGAGGAAGCATTCAGTAGTAATGAGTTGACCAGTTCCAGCTATATCTGTAGACCAATTATTGTAAATATGTTGACTCCACTAGAGGTATTAACCTATTGACTGCTGATAAGAATTGACACTTATACTGATTGGGTTTCATTATGAAATCAATCTAGAATTTATTATCATTATGTAATTTTTGAAATTTTATTTGTGTTAAAATACATTAGAGGGCACAGTTGGCAGTAAGTATAAGCAAATTGAATCCGAAATTTCAATTTTTTCCCATATAATGTAAGAAAAATATGATTTAAATAAATGAAAAGTTTATTGATAAATGTAAATTTTGTTAATAAATGAAAATTCTATAAATGAAAATAAATGAAAATTTGAAAATTTGAATTTGAAAATTTGAAAATAAATGAAAATAAATGAAAATTCTGTGAAAATTTGGCCGGAAAGTTTTTGAGAAACAGGGCTGATCAAGATTTTGCTCCAAGCACAATAGAGGCAAGAACCGCCACTAAGGAGGAGCGTGCGTACCTGTGTTGGCCTCAGGCGGCTTAGGGATGCAGTGAGTTGTTAGTAGTAGTAGTAGGAAGTTCTAGGCTTAGTATAGTTTTTTTTCATAAATGAATGATTAATAACGCTTTTTAAATCCTCTGTTTTAAACCCACCTTAGACATATATTCTGGGCTGAGTTATGATTGTCGAATGGTTAACGCTGATTCCAATGTTGGGCTCCCATTTTTGCTATTTAGATCGTGTATTTTCAAATTCTCTGCTGTTCATATGCTTGCTGATGACTTACTGAACTACTCTTTTGTCTTCTATGATTGACATAAATTTGTTATTATTCCTTTTCGCTTTAAATCTATAAACTCAGATGCGTCATACTGCATTTTATGTCCCTATGTCAGGGGGGTAGGGGAATGGGGCGTTTATACGTAGTAAAAGAAGATAACCTGAATTTTTTTTGGAACGAGTTTAGTTGAAATTATGCTTACATTGGCTGGTCTCTTTACTTTGCGTTTTTTTTTGCATTTGCTTCTATTTAGACGCTGAGCATTCAAATTATTTCAAGATGCGTCTGTCTTTGTAAATAAAATTAATTTTTTGTCTTCTAGAAATGCGATAATTTCAAACTTGTTCTTACCGTGTTTTACTTTAAATTCAAAATTCAGAGGCACCAGATTGCTTTTTATGAACCTACTTATTTGGAGGAGGGGGTTTTCAGGTGATCGGATGAAAAGCTCCCTCCAAATTCCTCTGTACATTTTACATAAAAAGCAATTTTAAGGGAAAAAACAGGTTTTCTTAAAATAAAATACAGAATTTTCCGGTCTCTTTACTTTATATTCTATTTTCATTCTGTTTTTATTTTAATCGTTTTATTTAATTTTTGATCAGGTAACCATTCAATTTAATTCTTTAATTTAATTTAAAAGTACCGAAGACAGTAATAATTAAATTCGATTGTTCGGATTAGTCAAGTGGAAACTTACACAACCATGCGTATATTAAAAAAACTAGGAAAAGTCAGGAACTTAGTTTTTAATGAAAAATACTTTGGTATTGTCTTAGCTATGCAGTTTCTGGTAGAAGCGGCTGCCAAATTCAAAAGAAGAAGCATGATATAGCTTTCCTTTGAAGATATAGTTGTCTTTGGCAATCAATAGACTGCTAATGTTTTAGTTTTTACGGACGAAAAACGTTGTCAAACTCAACTAATTAGTTTGGCCTCTTTATTTTCACGGTTCAACGTGGAAACACCGTATAAAATATGGTGCTGCTCTAAAGAAATCATGATTTTAAAACGACCATAAGAAAAATTACAGAGGATCGCGGTTCTCTGATATGAATAGAAGTAAGTTGCATTCGGGGGGGGGGGGTTAAAAAATGGTTTTATTTTGATATCCTAGGCACTTTAAATGGAAAAATTAAGGTGGAATAAACTGCGTCTTATGCCCCGATTTTAGGGAGGATAATCTGTTAAAGATGTTCCAAATCCCTCCCCTACGTGCAGGAATGTTTCATGAAAAGAACAAGGGGATTTTCTCGAAATGAAATCTATATTAGCTGACCCCCTTATCTTATATTGTGTTTTCGTCCTTACGCTTTGTTGCCCTTTAAGTTCTGAGTAATCCAGTTCCTTGAAGCTGTGTCACTCTTATGTTTGCTGGCCTTTTCCTTTTTAAATAAATTTACTTTTTTTCTGTAAAGTGGATATGCTATCTATTATATTAAACTTTCTATAAATTAATTTATCTATTAACATTACCAGTATTTACTGTAGTTCTTCTAATTAGTTCTTACCTTTATGAACTGTTTTAGCCGTTTTGTTTAGTTTTTTGGTTCTTTTTTACTTGACATAAGAAGCGAATTCGGCTCTGTTAGACCTTGTGATAGTCCTTTGAAAATAAAATATTTGCTTATTTTACGTAGCTTCAAATTTTTCTCTCATTTTTATTTCAGTTAATATTATTATTATTATTATTCATTTATTGCGCGTCAAAAAAAGGTACAAAAGGTACAGTAAACGGAGTAATCACTAAAGAAAACAAAAAGAAAAAACAGAAGAAAAAGAAGGACACAAACACACATTATAAATTAAAATACATGATAAAAGAAACTCTTCATTACATTAATACGAACAATGATGCTAAAGAAAGGATTTTATTTTAGGTTTACACATGATGTTGATGAAGACGGCAAGCTTTTCAATTCTAACAATGAGCTCGATGATAAAGAAAATTCGGAATGCCTCTCAGCGGATTTTCTTGGCGGTACTACCAATCGGAGTCAGAAAAAAGCTTACACTTTGATTGGATCATATTGTAAGCCCCGCCTCCCTTTTCTCGCTAACCAGATACTAGCTAGACCAGGAACAATGTGTGTATTCCAGATGCCAATTTCTGATAATTATAATTAATTATTTGTTATTTCGTTCATCCTAAAAATAGCTCATGACTGTAAATTCTACCCCTCCTGTGCTCACAGTAAGCTAAAGGTTTTTACATTTTAGTTCTTTCCACATTTATAATGCAAAGAATTGCCCAAATGTTGTCATTGTCTTGTGATTTGGATAGATAATTGTTTGGGTAGATAAATAGATAATTAATATAATTAATAATTGAAATATAATTAATGATAATTGCCCTCTGGAACACACCATATGTTCTTTAGATTGATTTTAGTCATGGAAGAATTGAGCCATGTTCATCGATACCGACAGAATGTTCCTTGAGAAGGTTTGAAGGTTTGAGAATGTTCTTTAGATTGATTTTAGTCATGGAAGAATTGAGCCATGTTCATCGATACCGACAGAATGTTCCTTGAGAAGGTTTGACTATAAAAATCCAAAGTAATCCTTACTGTTTAATTATGTACTATTTGAAATTGCTCACATCTTGGCAGTTTTAATGCAAATGAATCTTATAATGCTCATGTGGGGGTTTGGAATGGTCTTCTTAACAATCTTTAGCAATCCAGGTAAGTTTATAAAACGGTCAATTTAAGCCATCCAGTCATGGCTGTATCCCTGAATAACTACTAAAATGCTACTAACTTAAAATGCTTCTTACTTTCAGTTGAAAAAAAAACAATCTTTTTTTCATTTAATTATTAGTAAAGACGGTGAATGCAATGAATAGGTTAAAAGTCAAGCCAAGAATAGAACAGCCAAGACCCAGGCTGCTTTTTCGCAGTTAAAGGTTTGGAAGAATAGGAAGATAAGTCTGCAAACCAAGGTTAGAACATTGGAAGCTACAATGATAGCAGTGGTTAAGTATGGTTCTGAAGCTTGGGAACTCCGGAAAACGGTGGAAGATATGCTAAATGTTTTTCCAGAGAAATTGCATATGTATCGTTTTGGGTGCCCGACTGACTGACCGTAACTCAAACAGTAGGCTGTACTAAAAGCGAGGTTCAACTCCCCTTTCTAGGCCTATAATAAAAGAAAAATCTAGGGCACATTCTGTGGATGAAGGATGACAGATTTCCAAAGATCGTCCTTTTCGGCCCACCGTCTAGGGCGAAGTGAAAAGCAGGTCGTCCCCGGTTGCAGTGGGAGAACGTCGTAAGGGAAGATTTAAAGGAAATGGGATCTTCCTGGAAGGGTGTAAAGAGGGAGGCTTTGAATAGATTCGAATGGAGGAGGAGCGTCTAGCTGTGTTGGCCTCAGGCGACATGATGCAGCAGTGAGCTGTTAGAAGTAGTAGTATTAATGCACAAGAATATCATTACGAATAAAAAAAGAATCTAAAACCTAAATTATGAGAGAATCAACATAGAATTGAGGTACATTAATCAACTGAATTGCCAGGGAGGGATCGTGGGGTATATAATTCGAGACACTTTTGTGGGTTCTAAGTTAAGTTTTAATTCCAATTTTAAAAATGTCATTCAAATAATTTTTGGGATTATTTCTGCTGCAATTTATTTCGCATTTCAATTGACTGTTGCATGAAATTTTGGATAAATTAAACATTCCTTTGTACAAATCTCTACGTTAATTACTGCATAATTACTACGATCATTACGACATAATTATATAATGAATTTTGACATAATTATTGACAAAAACTGTCGGCAAGAACAAGGTTACGATGAGTTACTCTCAGTCCTTCAACTCTGGCAGGATCACATTCTCTCAGGATGATGTCTACATAAACGAATGAATTCACGAATAAGGTGATTTTATATTTGAAAGGGGTATATTTTAGAAAGCTGTGATGTATTATTCTCGTATATTGTATAATCGCAGTTCGTTTGTATTTCAATTCTCATTTGGCAGGGAATAGCTGCCCTTGTGGTAATATATAACTATAATCCTGATTTTTTCGTTTGTGTCCTTTCTAATATCTTTCCTATCTTTTTGGCTACTCTCATTGCATCGACTCTCTTTCACTTTAGAAATATATTTTATTATATATATATTATTCATTATATATATTATTCTTTATCTATTTATTATTCATTATATTATATATTTATTATATGTATAATATTATATATTATTTCTTATATTCATATTTTCAATTTTTTTTTCCTGCTCTCTCCTTAAAGTAAGATGGCAGCCCCAATGTGAAACATTCCTATAATTTTCATTTATTTGGCACTACTAATTTCATCGAAACGTAAAAGAAAGTTCATAATTGCTATAATGTAAAATATCAGGCGATTAAACATTAGTTACCTCTTGAGGTAGATTCCTCTAATGGGTGTAGAGGTAGATTAGGATGATTCTTTGAGAGGATAAGCTGTTTCTTTTACTTTAGAAGTATATTTTTTTTCTGCTCTCTCCTTGGGAAACATACGAGTTCCAATGCAAAAACGTTTCTCAAATGACAATCAGCTGTACCGGGATTCACTCTAATAAACAGAACCATATTCCTAGACTTAAATGCGTGCGAACACACCAGTTAAAAAAAAAAATCAATTCAATGTATGACAGTTTTTGATTGCCCTTTTTGCTTAATGACTGTAACCAAATGACATCAATGATAATTTCAGTAAATAGATGACATTAATAAATGTTATTGAAAAATGAGAATTTATTAATATTGCTCAAGGGACAATTTAATTTTCCAAAAAAGGACAAGTTAATTTAAATTTGTTGAAGAATGTATCAGCCGAGATATGTATTTCTTGGCTTTGTAATTTGCAAATTTCATTAGACGACCTGCATTTTCTCTGTACGGACAGCTCACCAAGTTTGGCTTTTTCTAGTTTTTAATGCTTTTGTGTTTAACAAAGATAGGGATCCCTTGTATCTAAAGTAGGGTTCCCTGATCGGGAGGGTATACACCGCTGGAGAGGTGATTGTGAATTTTTGGAGTGATTTAGGAAGAGTAATTACCTAATATGGTACATATATAAAGAAGGGGGAAGGATAAGACCGATAAAAACAAAGAGGTACAGACCACAAAAACGTTTGGAAATCCCTAATGTAATGAATTGAGTTCTCTCCGGTAGTGAAGAAAGCTGAGAAGCGCTAGTAAAAAAAAAAGAAAAAAAAAAAAAAAAAAAAAAAAAAAAAAAAAAAGACAATTTAAATTTAGGTATCAAACACTTTTTAGCCTCCCTCTCCTTCTTTTTTTAAGTGGCTTTCTGTCTTCTTCTTGCGTCTTTCGAATATAAAGAATAATATCATGAATGCTTTCTCTTTTGTCCTGCTTTAAAGTCTATTTGTAATCTCTACAGCTAACAGGGAAAAGACTAAAAACAAATAAACTGAGAAGCAAAAAAGGGAGCTACTCCCCGTGGAGACATTTTCCAAGAATGAATGAGAAGAAAGACTAGAGAAATAAGAAGAAAAATAATCCCAGCTGCTGCGATGAGAGGGATTCATTTGGGCATAAAAAGTTTTAGGTTAGATTATTTATGCAAGATTTTTTTAAAGTATTAATTTGATGCAGACATATTCATGCAACAGCAATACATAGAAATTTATGAATATGAAAATTTATTTTTTGTACAATGTTAGGCTATATGTTTTTGTTTTTCTTTGTATTTTGACTTTTGCATATTTTGCAATATGCTATACTACCCATTGTCATCCTTTAAATAGCTGTAAAATGGATGTTTGGCAACGGCTCTTTTTAAACTGTCTTCCAATCTAGCTCAGGTAATAGTGGCAAGGTGAATCAGTGGAAACGCAAACCACAAAACATTTAGTAGGTTATTTGTGTTTATACCCGCTCAATTTAGTGAGCAGGTAAATTTCTTAACTTAATGCAAATATTACACATGAAATAAAATGGTAAAATGAAATCAGAAATCTGGAAAAAATTTTGCTATCTTGACTAGACTTAAGTCCCATCAATCCTTGAAGGTCTTCTAGGGGCCTCTTTCTTCGTAATGGCGTGGATGTGCCTTCCGTATGCCTCACGGTTTTCTACTAGATGTAAAAGGTTCTAGAGACGGTGAGGTATGAAGTTAACTTTCCACCTCTTTGGGAGACGACCTTGGGAGTGAGAACAGTGAATTTGGCGTTCGAAGATCAGTTTGAAATTGGTACAATAAAAAAATAGGTTTGTCTAATGGCACAAAATTAAAAAAGTAAAGAAATAAAAGTTTAAGAAAAAAAAGTAAAAAAAAAACAAGTAAATAATGAGGGCTCATTGGTAAATAACGGTGATGACGACAACCATTGGTGCTTTACAAAACATTGTTTTTAATGAAAATAAGTTTTTGTGAATATTTTTAATTAGATTTTGAATTAGATTATATTTTATTTTCATTTAGCTTGAGAGGCTCCAGCCAAAGGGCGCATTCAAGCAAAGAGTAAAACAAACTTTTAAAGAAATAAGTTTAGTTTTTGACTCTCCATTTCTTGATCAAACTCGTCTATAATTAGAAACTTTACATATTTTTCTCAAAGTAAGAATGTTTTTATTTGGGAAGTATTTTTACGTGCCAACAATGCAAAATAGTTCTAGAAAATGCCGCTGTATTGAACTGGCGTATAGTGCTACGTTTTTTTTTCTCGATGTCGAGACCTGGGGGTTTAAGCATCTTATTACATCTCGTGCTTAGGGGGCCTTTCTAACCAACGAAAATGTGTACTTCGAGTGCTTGAAAGTTTTCCGTACACCTTATTAGCACCCTTTCTCCAATAGCAGTCGCCAATAATCTCTTCTAGCTAGCCTGTGCATTTACCCCCTAAGAAATGAGAAATGCCGTTAAATGACTGAGGAACAATAAAGCCGCTGACCTATGTGGTATAGGCTCTGAGCTACTAAAATATGAAGGCTCGGCCATAATGATTGGTCTTCAGGTCCTATTCTCTACTGTTTTAGTAACAGATATTGTTCCTAAAGAATGACGGAGAGGAGTTACTGTACTCTTGCGAAAAAGAACTGACAGTAGAAGTGCCCTAACTACCTTAGGAATAACACTTATGGCTTTACCTAGGGAGTTTTATCTGAATGGTCGTAATAGTATTCGATCCTGTTGAGTTAGAGGTGCTATGAAACATTATGCAGCCCTTTGGCCAGCCAGGCCAGCCCAAACTTTTCAAAGCAATCTATTACAAGACAGAAAGCCGTGTTCATCTTAATGGTCGAGGACAATTCATATATCAGTAGGGGTTTGGCAAGGATATTCAGTCGGGGTTTGGCATGGATATTCAGTCGTGCCTGAATTTTTAAACGTTATAATAGACCCCCTATAATAAACCTCCAAAAAGATATTTATTTTGCTAACATTTTCATCCAGGGCGCTCAAATTTACGGCATAATCTAAGTCTAGAACAGTTTTCCGTTTGATTCCGTGCTCCGGTATACACTTTGCTCTGTTGGTCTAAAAACTACTGCAAATACCTGATGGAATGTCGAACAACGACATTTGGTACTAGTAACCATGCGCGTACGCAAGTTTGGGCTCAGCCAGACTCCTTGGCACCTCAATTATGCCAAAAGATATTTTCTTTTATTATTGCCTCCCTCCCTGCGAAAAAAAATTATGTGTGTTCTTCCCAGTGGTACACAGAAGCTGTTGGTGGAGCTTGACATCATTCTCCACAGTGGGTGACGCGTGATAAGAGATGTAACTCAAAGTAAGTCGGTCATCACTCCAAAAAAATAATACTCTTTTATATCCATGTTCATTTTCTGCAACCCACAAAACCAAATAAAAATCGTTTTTTCTAGAAATTATTATGAACTGCATTTTCGCTTCTATTCCCCTCCACTTTGAAGGTGAATTCAACCCATTTAACCATTTTGCTGATTTTTGAATGTGTTTATCATTTATTTTAATGTAATTATATAATAGCATTTAATATCATCTTAAGCCTTTTACTTTTCGAATGACCGTATTACAAAAAATGCAGTTTATTATAATATAAATATTTTTTTATTAAAAAATATCTATTATTATATTATCTCTATATTATCTATGATGACTATATAAGTATTCTGCTATACCTTAAGTGGAGAAAATTTGAAGCAGAAAACTTCGGACATATAATTTAGTTATATTACTCCAGAAACGAAGGTTCAGCAAAATCATCACCTGTTTTCACTCCTTTTCCAAAAATCCTGTCTACACCTATGTATATTAATAATAAAATTAATAATTGTATTAGTAACCCATCTTACAATCAACGGAAACAGACAGAGCACAAACAAGAAAACAAAAAGGGGGAAAAAGAATTGACTGTAAATACAGACAGCAGCAAACTAAATGCTAACGCTTCTATTTATAAGATAGAGGCACTGGTGGTCCAGTGTTTTACCTCATCCAAATCTCTCAGAGGCTCGATAATTTTATATTTCGCTACAATATGACGGTTTCAAACAGTTCGTGATAAGTAAGTAAGTGATGTGGTAAGTGACTCAGTCCGATAGTAACCGAAACTCTAAAAAATGGAATTTTGATAACGATTAATACATTAAAAGAATTGGCATTTATGCTGAATCCAGATATATAAAATTCCAAAAATACAATTAAGTTCAATGCTACCAATCAAAAGCTACGAGCCTGAGAAACTTTTCCTGATTTTCGAAAAAGGGAGGAAACACCCAAAAAGTCAAGTGATCTTTTTGAAAATCAAACCATCAGATTCAGTATATTAGAAAACTGTGCTGTAAAGATTTCAAGTTCTTACCTACAAAAAGGTGGAATGTTGTATCTTTTGCTAGAAGTAAAATCACGGATACGAGTTTATTTGTTTTTTCTTTTTTTTTAAGAAAAGGTGGTATTTGAATATGGCACTTGATTTAGACAGAATGATTCACTAACATTTAGTGCAATGCATATCTTTAAATCAGCTTAATATAGTAGTTAACATTTACAAAATAATTGTTTCCACTTTGGTGAGCATAAATTTCTATTTTATGTTCTGTTCTCTTCTTGTTTTTTTGGCTTGAATTTTTTTCTATTTTTTGAATTTTGGAATTATCTTCTTGCTGATTTTGCTTGTGATGCAGAAAGACCAATCGATGCTTAATTCAGTGTAATTATTAAAAAAAACTCATCTCTTCTAGGTCTTTTGTGTCTTGGCCTTGCCCTTATTCTTGTGCTTGGTGAAACAAAATTACAAGCTGGTGACGTTGGAGTTGCTGTTGGCACGGCAATAATTGCCTTTCTTTTAGCCATCAACTTGGCCTGGCTAGCATGGCAACCAAGATCCAAAAGAACTGTATACTTCATGGTAATTTTTGGTGTATATTTCGTTTCGGTTAAAGTGCTTATAGTTGATGCGACACTTTCTGGCAGAAGGTCAAGAGAGGAATGGGATAGTGTTTTGGAGGGAAGTTGGGAGCAGGAGCTGAGATTTTTTTTAATTACATTTCACGCTTGATTTAAGGTTTATGCTCCATATGCTAGTTTCAGAATGCTATTTTTCTGTTCTCATATAGTTTTACTATGTCAACGGAACAGGAAAATTTTGCTATTATTTCATAGCCGATATTCAGTTCTATCCATCTATCGAATTAAACTTTTGAAATTCGGTCTATGGGTTTTTTAAATTAAAAATATAATGAAAATTGTTAAAAAAGGACAAGTTCCCTGTTTTTGAGAAAAAGCCCTTGGTATAAAATGAATGTAGGCCGAGGAACGAAAATTTGCAAAATAAGATGAGAGCTTTCTTAACAATTCGAAAAATATTATTTACTCCCACCTAGAGGGTTATATTTTGGCACGCTGCCAAAATTGGCAGTGACACGGAAATAATCACTATTTTATTAGCCATCAACTTGGTCCCGCCAGTATGGCAACCAAAATCTAAAAGAACTGTGTAGCTCATGGTAATATATGGTTTCTCTGTGACTATTGATGCTTGTAGCTCAATTTTTTTTTTTGGGGGGGGGGAGAAGGAGTACGAAGTGGTTTTACTGGGAGAAGGAGAGGGTCTGAGACTTCAATAAGTGGATTTTTAGGTTAAAACGTCTCGGTAGGTGGAATTTTTATTCATCTTTTAATGTTTTCCGTAGGAAGCGAAAGGTTTGTAAGCTGGGGGCTCATGCCTGTACCCCCCTTGAAATGTCATGATTTAAAGATTTATCCGTAATTTATTATATTTTTAATATGATTTCGCTGGCTTTTTATGTTTTTTTTTAAATTTACAATCCAGCCCCCTTCCCCCTTCCCCCTAAGCTGATTTGAAAACTGCAACCCCTTTACTTAGATTCGTAAAACTGACGCTGTTCAATATGTCAGTCGTAGTGCAGATATGAAAGGTTTATGAATTAAAAAGAAAATAAATAAAAAATTAATGAAATAGAAAATATACTCTTTAAAAATAATTAGAAAAAGGAAATTTAGATAAGAAAATTCTAGAAAAAAAATTCACAAATTATTTGAGAAAAGAAATGCTTCTGTTATGTAAAGAAGATAGAATACAGGTACATGCCTTGAAAGGCTGCTAAGTTGGGTCTAACATGAATTGCACCAGATCTCACTCCTACTGTAATGACATACTGTCATGTCCAAACTGAAGTGGCGTGACTGACATTTTCAAAATTTCTTAGGAGTACGAATAAAGTTTCTGAAGCTTCTCGCATTAACAGTTTTTTGTTCAATAACTTCAAAATACGTATAGTTCATTTTGTACAATACATTGACTGGTAAACATAAAGTTCTTTAAAGTTTTTGAAACTTCAGATACGCCCTTCCGTTCTGGCCATTGAAGATGTATCGTGCAGATACGAATTATTGTTTTATATCTTTTATAATTATGTAATATATAGATTTTTAATATATTTTTTTTATAGAATCTTATACTTGATATAATAATTGTTTTATAAAAGAAACCAGATGAATACAACGTATTTATATGGTTGATAAATAAACATATAAATAATAAACATATAATTAACAATAACAAAAACATATAATTAAACATATAAATAAACAATAAACATATTAATTGATTTGTAAGCATATAAATGTTGAAATTCTATAAGAAAGCTAAAAACTTCATATGCCCAGTTCGCTCGGGTCACTATTTCCAGACACACAATAGTGCAAATTTTAACCTCTCCCCCTACGACAAAAAATTGAAATAAATGTCAAAATACGCCTCTCCAAATACTGCTATTGGAGGGCTCTTATGATACAAAAGCTCATTTTGGGAAAATTAGTTTTGGATATGAGAATATTTCAAAATTTGATATGCGTATAGTTGTCTTCTAGAATAGAACAGATGTAGACATAAATAACGTATTTTTCATAATCAGTTCACATATTTTACTTGCCATCCTTTATTACCTACCCTAGAAGTTACTGCCGACCCGAACCTGATACAGTAATATGTTTGCTCCCCTTTTTCTTTTCTAGTGGAATTTTTTTAGAAGCTTCTTTCTTTTTACGACTAAGCTTTGGTTTATAATTCATCCAAGAACAAATTTGTAATTTTAACTGCTCGAATTTAAGGTCTAATTGGCCTGGTACAGTTTTAAATTTGTTTGCTGATAATGGTAATTACCTAAATGTAGTTGTTAGTTTTGGAAAGTAAAGATGTTAGTACCGTTCAGGGGAGATGGGATTGGTAAAAAAAAGATTGACACTGAAACTAATTTTTATCGTTTTATATTTTTATCTCTAATATTTATTGTTTTATATTTTTTAGCTCTTTATTTTTTTTAGAATTTTTATTTGTATATTTTTACGTTTGCTGTTTTAACTTTAATCCCATTGTTTTAATTTTTCAGCTACGATATTCTGTTTCTGTACATGTCAGATGAAATTTGTTAGGAATTTGTAACCGCTCAAATTTGAGGATTAATTAATATAATAAAATTCTAAATTTATTGGTAAGTGTAGAAGCATAAGTGCAATTATTAAGTTTTGGAAAGTAAAGTTGTTAGTTCAATATAGGAGAGGTGGGTAAAAAAACAAAACTTTTAATATTTATATTCTAATTAGTTTTTTTTCAGTTTTTTATTTTGGTATTTTCACATTTTCTGATTTAACCTTAGTCCCATTGTCTTAATTCTTCAGCTACGACATTTTGTTTCTATACGTGTCTGTAAAGCTTGGATTTGAGCTTACTTATAGTTCTTAATAGTCGTTTTTCAATTAGACGTTGTGTTACCTTATTAGTACCATAATCTGGTACGCAATTGATTTACTAAGGTGGGTCGATTTACCTAGTCTATTGACTGAGGGATTGGTCTAAGACTGAATATCTATTGACTGAGGAGAGACCAATAATACACAAAAACAAGATGAAAGGGTAAGTTTATAGGAAAATGCAATGCTTTTTGGGTTTCGCGACAAAATTTGAATTTCGGTTTATCTATAGTTTTTAATAGTTATTTTCAAACTATTCCTACTACTACTAACAACTCTGCGCTGCACCGAACCGTCTGAGGCCAACTCAATCTATTTCAATCTATTCAAAGCTCCCCTCTTTAGACCCTCCCAAGAAGTATCATTTTCCTTTTAATCTTTTCTTATGGCCTCTTCCACGCCATTTGGGACGGACTGCTTTTCGCTTGGCCCTAGAGGGTTGGCCGAAAATGAGGATATGTGGTACTCTATCATCCTTAATCCGCAAAAAGTGTCCCAGGCATTTCAACTTTTCTTTCATTATAGCTAGGTATCAAGTTTTGGCATGCTCATGCACAACGGAAAACACTCGGGAAATAAATTCCGTTGTTGGATTTTTATATCCAGTTGACTCGAAACCAAAAGTAATAATAGGGATAAAAAAACGTTAAACAATGTTTTTGTTATCTAAGTTTTTGTAAGTAGCTTTGTGATTTTTGTGGGTAATTCTAGATGGCGTTAAGTGTTTTTTCTTCTCTCAAAGAAGAGATTGAGTTTTCTCTCGGTTAGGTTAGGATTTTCTACGCTCTTGGGTTTTGCACCCCTTACTATTCCTGATTATTCCTTACTATTCCTTATTCATATCATATATCCCTTATATAGTAGGTTTTACAAAACATATTATTTGAAATACGGGTAATCAGAAGGATACCGCAAAGAATCCATAGACAATTCTTACGGAAAACATTTAACAAATCCTCCATCTTTTGGAGCGTCCACGTTACCAAACCCTATTGACCACTGTCATCACTGTTGCTTCTAGTATTCTAATCTTGCTTCCTATTCTTCCAAACTTTTTCAGTTGTGAGAAAACACCCGGACCTTGGCTATTCTACTTTTAACGTTTTCACGGCATCCACCATCTTTTCTAATAATATACAGTCTCTCCCAATGTGGTCTCCAATTACGAAAATAAAGCAGAAACCAACTCTTTATCAAAATATAAGAGCCTTCCATGCAGGGAAACACAGGAGACCACATGGAGGTCATGAATCGTAGGCAAATAAAAAAACGTTCGTATGGAACGTTAGAATCGTAAGGAACGTTACTTTATGAGATTAGATGAGATGATATGGGTTTTATTTTCAACTAATAATTACATCATACTTAACTGGCACTTACCACATTTTAAATATTATTATCAACCAAACGTAGAAAATGGTAAGAACGTGTGCTGCTTTATTAAGCCACTATTGTGGCTTAATAAATCCTACAAAACACCCCCCCCCCCAAAAAAAAACAAACAATAATCAGATATACTCAATTCCGACCTAACAAAAATTTTAATTTAATTTTAAACTGAAACTGGTTTTCCGACTCTAACGTTCTCCGAGAAACCATTCCACAAATTAACTGCATAATTTCTAATTATAAAACTAGATCGACTCGTACTCCTTACAATGATGTAAACTATTGAATATTTGCAGAACAAGAATGAAAAAAGTTTTAAAAAAATTAAGTATTTTAAAAATTAAGTTTTTTAAAAATCTACTCGATTTGCTCCAATCATATTCCAATTTCGTCGGTTTTTCCATGAAATTCCATTGCAAGTCTTTAATTGGCGGTCAGGCTCTTTCTCAACATTATCAAACAAACGAAGCAGCAGATTGACCTGCGATAAACAGACTTAAAAAAAACATAGCTAATTCATAGAATTATCAAACAAATGCTAAATAAAAATAAAACCAAGGCAAGCGAATCCCACTAAAAGGGATAAATCATTACCGCACAATATAATCAATGGGACATCGGGTGCCCGAGAAGGTTGTGTTAAGTTTTTGCAGAGAGCAGCCAAAATACGAAAACACACGTGTTAAGTCTTTGCAGAGAGCAGCCAAAATACGAAAAAACACGTGTTAAGTCTTTGCAGAGAGCAGCCAAAATACGAAAAAACACGTGTTAAGTCTTTGCAGAGAGCAGCCAAAATATGAAAACACACGTGTTAAGTCTCTGCAGAGAGCAGCCAAAATATGAAAACACACGTGTTAAGTCTTTGCAGAGAGCAGCCAAAATACGAAAACACACGTGTTAAGTCTTTGCAGAGAGCAGTCAAAATACGAAAACACACGTGTTAAGTCTCTGCAGAGAGCAGCCAAAATATGAAAACACACGTGTTAAGTCTTTGCAGAGAGCAGCCAAAATACGAAAACACACGTGTTAAGTCTTTGCAGAGAGCAGCCAAAATACGAAAACATACGTGTTAAGCCTTTGTAGAGTCGGGCAGAATAGCATGATCAGCAGCATAATTCACAACTCTTGGGTTCAATAAATTATAAAAGCTGTATCATAAAACAAAAAGAAAGAAGTTGCAAGTAAGACCGTTTAGAATACCAACCAGATGCAAATGATCTACATGGTCAAAGTCTTTGTGCAAGGTCGTAGGTCCTTTAGGCTACTAAACAGCTTCAAATGATCTACATTGTCGAACTTTTTGTGTAAAATCACAGGTCGTATAACTATGATCGTTTAGAATACGAACCGGATGCGAATGACATATGGTCAAAGGCTTTGTGTAAGGTCTTTAAGTGAGGTCGTTTAGACTAACAAGCAGCTTCAAATAATTTATGTGGTCAAACTCTTTGTATAAAATCGTAGGTTGTTTAAGTAAGGTCGTTAGAATACCAACCAGATGCAAGCGATTTATATAATCAAGAACTTTTCAAACAGTTCGTGGTAACGAACTGTAAGTAAGGAGCGACCCGGCTCAATGGTAACCGAAACTCTAGAAAACGGGTTACTGATACCAATAGATACATCAAAAGAATCAGATTTCAATGCTGATTTCAAATATATAAGTTTCATCAAGTTTAGTGCAACCCATCAAAGGTTAAGCGCCTGAGAAAATTTGGCTGTTTTTCAAAAAAGGGGGAAAGAACCCCTAAGTACAAGTAAGCCTTTCTGAAAATCATACAATTAGTTTCCAATTCTTATATATAATTAATTTCGATGCTTCATGCTCCTATCAAAAAAAAGATGAAATTTTGCATTTTTTGAATGGGTAAATATCACTGATTCGTGTTTATTTGTTTGTTTGTTTGTTTTTTTTTTTTCCCAGGGGTGATTGTATCGACCCAGTGGTTCTAGAATATCGCGGGGGGGGGCTCATTCGAAGGGCAATTAAAATTTCTAGTTCTCTTTTTCAGTGACCAAAAAAAATGGAGGGCAATTAGTCCCCCTTCCACACTCATTTTTTCCCTAAAGTCACCCGATCAAAATTTTGAGATAGCCATTTTGTTCACCATGTTTGAAAATATGATAAATATGTCTTTTAGGGTGACTTAATCCCCAGAAGTTCCCAGAGGGAGGGCTAAAAGTTATGAACTTTACCCAATGTTAACATATTGTTTTGTTTTTTGGTATGTATACACATGTTTTCAGGTGTTTTTTTTTTCGCTTAGTGGTAGGTAGGGGTGGGTCGGGGGTTATGTTGGAGGATCTGTTCATGAAGGAAGTTTTCATGGGGGAAGGGAAATTGCCATGAAGGGGGCGCCGGACTTGCCAGCATTATTTATTGGTTATTGGGAAGTATACAACCATTTTCAGGAAGGATTTTTTCTGGAGGGGGGGGGCTAGAGGAGGGAGTTACTCTGGAGAATATTTCCGTGGAGGATGTTTCTTTGGGGGAAGGGACAGTTCTATGAAGGGGGCGCCGGATTTCCAAGCATTATTTAAGAAACGATCAGAAATTAAATAAAAAAAAAACAAGTTTTTTCAACTGAAATGTAAGAAGGAATATTAGAACTTAAAACGAACAGAAATTATAACGTATGTGAGGGGGTTCTCCCCAAGTCAGTACCTCGCTCTTTACGCTACAGTTTTTTTTTAGTGCTTTCAAAAGAGCTATCTATTCTAATTAAACGGCCTGTGTGACTCAGGGGTTTCTGAATCAAAATTTTTTTTAACTTTTAACGTAAAGAGCGTGGTATTGACTAAGGGGAGAACCCCTTCATATAAGTAATAACATATACGTAATAAAAAAAACAATAAAAAAACAAGCGATACGGCTCAATAGTAATCCAAACTTTTAAAAACGGAATTTTGATGTCAATAAATATATCAAAAGAATGTGTTTATAATGCTGATTCTAAATATTTGAATTTTATTAAGTTTAGTATTACTCATCAAAGGCTACGAGCCTCAGAAAATTTACTCGATTTTTTAAAGAGGGGGGAAACATCCCCTACAAGTGAAAGAATATTAATGAAAATCACACCGTCAGATTCAGCGTATCAGAAAACCCTATTACATAGGTTTCAAGCTTATATCTGCAAAAATCTGCAACTTTGTATTTTTTGCCAGAAGAAAAATATACGAATATAGAAGTTAGTTACGTAAGTTAATTTGTAAAGACATCCATTTAGCAAAAGAAAAGTAAAATTTTTATACAAATAAAAGCTGCATTAACTAAAAAACGATCAGAAATTAAATAAAAAAAACAAGTTTTTTAAACTGAAAGTAAGGAGCGACATTAAAACTTAAAACGAACAGAAATTATTCCGTATATGAAAGGGGCTGTCCCCTCCTCAACGCCTCGCTCTTTACGCTAAAGTTTGACTCTGTCTCACAACTTTATTTTTTAAAACAATAAAAAACTTTAGCGTAAAGAGCGAGGCGTTGAGGAGGGGACAGCCCCTTTCATATACGGAATAATTTCTGTTCGTTTTAAGTTTTAATGTCGCTCCTTACTTTCAGTTTAAAAAACTTGTTTTTTTTATTTAATTTGGAAGATAAAATGAGGTGGTTCAGGCTACTAAGCAGCTTTGACTGATTTGCCTAGTCAAACACTTTTTTTAAGGTCGTAGGTCACTTAAGTAAGGTCGTTTAGAATGCCACGCAGTTTCAAATGAGGTACACCCGCTTTGAGCACGTCAGCAGAACAAAAACAGACATATGTTGAGAGCAGCCAAAATACTCAGTAACAACATGAAGAATAGAAGTGGCAAATTCTGCTGAAAGGTGTTTCTTATAAACAACTGGCTACTATTAATATATAAAAGAACGTTCTAGACAAAATAACAACAGATGCTTGGCCGTTTTGACATAGTTGAAGTCACTCTATGGGACTTTTGACTTTCATTTCCATAATAAAGAAAAAATATAAACTTTCACAGATATAAATCATCGCACTAGGGATTAATTACATAAACATTCCTAAAGGCATCCTAAATTAATAATAATAATAATAACAAAACCTAAATAAATATTTCTAGAAGCATCCTAGACTAGTTAAAATAATAATGAAAAAAGAAAAAAAAACGAAAAAAAGACAATCACATTCTCTCAAACACCCTCATGGTAATAACCACCACCCAAATACAACTCCATCCACCCCCACCCCTTCAACTCGCACTTCCCTCCAGTCCTATAACCCACTCAAATCCCCCCCAACCAAAAAACTAATTCGCCAATAAATACTCGTGAATTATCTGTTTTAGTCGTGGGACGAAAATTACCTGTGTTATTAGAATGACGCAGGAGGTTTTTCTATGTGGGAACTAAGGTAGCTGCCATTAAAGAATCAGAAAGTGTCCCATGATTAAAAGTATGGAGAAAACAATTGCAAGAAAGGGAGAGACAATCACAGTATAATTTTGTAGATGGTTTTGAAGACAGACAATTAGGACTTCTAACTGATAGTAGTAAACTGAAGAATTGACCTTGTAAAGGCACGAGATTTCACTTTTTATTATTTTTATTTTGATAATAAAGAACTTCACGACCACTTCTGAAACAAATTGATGACCTGACCTGTCTTTTAAAAGCAGGAGGAAGAAAGAATGACTATTTAGCTGGGAATGCCAACGATAACTATGTTCGGTGGGAGTAGCTATGGTTTTCCCGACTGACCTCTTCTCCGCTTGAACGGCCTGGGAAATATACAATCGTGTGTCTGAGTCAAACTGAAGTCCCTAAAAATTTCAGATCCAGGGTATATTTCCCTCTGCTTTCAGTTCTCTTGCTCGTATGTTAATGTGATTATGAAATATTTAACCCTTATTTAGTATAAATCAGCGCTAGGAAAGTTTTTCAGTATTGAAAATTAAAATCGTAGTTTCAAGGCCTTCTCGTGTGACTTAGCAATTCTAACTCCTATCCTCTACGCTATGTCTAAATAGTTATTAGAATAATTCTTTCGAAGTTCGATCATAGAGAGCCTTTGAATTAGGAAAGGTGTCTACTGATGGAGAAAGATGGTAGAATTTTGCCACTAGGTGCAATAAGTGGCCTTAAATAAGATCTTAAACGAACAAATAAACGTTATAATGGGGATAAGCGTATTTATTAGACAGTGAAAACAGATACAAAAATCTGTATATTTCGACCACATTCACAGCGGTCGTCAGCAGAAACACTGCAGTATTAAAATTAAAGCTATCATATCTATGCAGAACAAAATAATAACTTCCAGTTCATTCACTAGATTTGTTTGAGAGAGTTAAAAAAAACTTGGTTTATCCAAAGTCTTGAGTTGTAATTTTTTTCTTTGATATTACCTAACTGTAAGTTGAATTTTTAATGGAGGGGGCAAAATCTTCTTCTTCTTCTAATTGCAAAAGGAATGTTTTTGAATGGGCAGTGTGGTCTTGGAGAAAAAAAAAACCTAATTGAAGGTGTTATGTCGAAAATACGTCGCATATATGGAGAGATGTGTTTTTTAGACTGTGTGGTCTTGGATAAAAAAAATACCAAATTGAAGGTATTACTTCGAATATACGTCGTAGATTTGGAGAGCTGATTTTTTAGGCAGCGTGGCCTTGAAAAAAAAATACCTAATTGAAGGTATTACGTCAAAAATACGTCGTGTATATAGGGAGATGTGTTTTAGGCAGTGTGGTCTCGGAGAAAAAAAAAATGCCCAATTGAAGGTATTACGTCGAAAATAAGTAAATTATTCATACTATAGTATGTCGTTTCAATATTATTTTTTTTTATAGGTACCACTAGTTCCATTGATACCCTGTTTGAGCATTCTGATCAATATATACCTGATGATGCGGCTATCGACTGCTACTTGGATTCGGTTTGGAGTTTGGATGGTAGTTGGTAAGATTTTATTTATGATCAATAGGTTAAACAAGTATAGAGGCAATATACAAATACCGCCGAATTTTTTCGTTATCTCGGAGTATACGGGGCATTCGGGTAACCCCCAAGGATACGACCCTGGCTTTTACATAGATATTTTTCGAAAAACTAAATACATCTTCTCTCCTCTCAGTGGCATTAGATTTTGAAACTTCCAAATAGGTAGCCTATATAAAATTCGACTTCAAATGTGACACACCATTATTTCTACTTTAGATAATTACAATTTATTTAAAATATTACTTTTATTTTAATATATGAGCTAGTCAGTGGTTTTGTACTATTTTACTTGTACAAGTTAATTTCACCTGGACAAAAGTGATCCATAGCGCAAAGAGGACGTCCTTTGGTCATAGGAAATCCAATGCTACAGTTGTTAATTTATTATCCAAACTCCTTTCTTTTTCCCAATAATACCAAAAACAACACCACTTTGAATACCACATCATTGATGTTTAATATGAGTTGATCATTTCATGGCACCTTAACTAGAACCCTTCTAAAAAGCGGCGGTGCTGATCTCAGTTTAGTGGCCCTTCAACCAGGAAGTACAATGGGGGGCTGGGGCCAGCCATCCTGTGCTTTCGCAGACCCTTCCTGCTTACCTGCCCCAGAATTCTCCAGTTACCTATTTAAAGCTGTATCGACTCAGGCTGAGCTTACGGAGTCACGCCACTGACCCCAATCCCAAACCAATTAACTGGCTACGCCAGGGATCGAACCCGAGCCCCTTGGACAAAGAATTGTCAAACCTGTGCGCCAGCCACTTAGCCATAACGCTTTTCTTGGTATAAACCTACCATGTATCATACTTCAGGATGGTAACCTTGTAATCTCTATTAAAATTATCTTATTGATTTTCTTCCAACCTCCTTTAGCTATCCTTACGGAATCCTGTCCTTTCCCTTAGCTATTCTATCTAACGGAAGTAAGGCTCATATTTATTTTAGAGGAAGATAAAAGTTTATTCAATTAATCTACTCTATTCTCTTAAGTCAGTTTTTTTTTTGCCAAATAAGGTTATTTTTATCTAAGATCGTCGTATATCCAATGCTCATTAAAGTTCACTGGCTATAGTTTTTCCTAGCTTCAAATTGTATTTACCATCCCTTCCTTCAATCCCAAAAATTCTACTTTCCAAAGTTTTTATCAGTAATTGTATGTCCCTTGACAGCCTTTTCTCACCGTCTTTCTCTTTTAATGCAATTAGAAAGGTTTCCACTTGTCGCCATGAATTTTTCTTTCGTTTTTTTGGATATTGACTAGTAATGACGTTTTCCTTTTTCTAATTTTATTGCAAAATTTTATTTTCTATCTTTTTATTTTAAGTTTGAAAAGTGTTAGCATGTTAAAAAACTATTTTCTCAAATGGAATTGTGAGACAGTTGGTTTGAAAGTTTTTATTTGTTTCAGCGGAAATGTACGTTAAGAAGAAAACTAGAAAATGTAGCTTAATATGACGTTTAAAATTCTTTAATATATGTATATATATATATATATATATATATATATATATATATATATATATATATATATATATATATATATATATATATATATATATATATATATATATATATATATATGTATATATATATGTATATATATATATATATATATATATATATATATATATATATATATATATATATATATATATATATATATATATATATATATATATATATATATATATATTAATATATATAAATATATAAATATATATATATATATATTAATATATATAAATATATAAATATATATATATATATATATATATATATATATATATATATATATATATATATATATATATATATATATATATTTATATATTTATATATATAATAAAACTCCTTTCATTAAAGATTATTGCCGCTTGTCAAATTTTCAAACCAACGATTAATGTCACTTGTTTAAAGAGAATGTAATTCGCTTGATCATAAAAATTATAAATAAATTCAGTCAGGTTCAAAACCCTACAAGTTTATTATATGAGAGAAAAAGATGGGGTTTTGCCAATATCCATTCGTATAGAAGGGATTCTGGTCCCTTTGGTATGTTTGCATAAGGGGGTAGGGCCTTTCGCCCTACCTTTTGAGGATACAGGGGGCGAGGGGGCGCCCCCCCCCTAGCGTCGTCTAAAGTAGTGTAATTTACTTAATTAACTCAAGAGTGCCGCAATTAAACTTGCTCCTAACGCAAGTTTATCGGATCAACCTATTTTGCGCCCCCCCCCCCCTAAATTTCTTTTATCGGATCAACCTATTTTGCCCCGCCCCTAAAAAAATCCTAGATCCGCCCCTGCATTAAATATATGAGGATTTGGATTCAGATTCGAGCTAATTGTCTTCCAATTTATGGTGAGGTTGTAAGGAAAATGAGGGAAGGTCCGGAGGCCGAGTGTAGTTGCTTGAGATGTGGTGAAATTGGCTATGGGTTGGGTCATTTCCTCCTCTGGTCTGAGCAGCTTTCTCATTTAAAGGGATCAATTATCCAAGAAGGGGAAGATAGGCTACTTCGTGAGTTAATGAGGTCTAGGTCTCCCTGTTATATTGTGGCAGTCGGAAATTTTGTATTGAAGGGAAAGATGTAAAATGGAGTGTAGTTTTTATTTAGTATTTGTCTTTTTTGTATATGGCTTTAAATGGCTGTTAAATACAGATTATTATTATTGTGCATACTGTGTTTGTGCGGCTATCATTTTAAAATAACGAAGAGATAGGTGAGTTTTTACACGTGGGAAGACATGAATTGTCCCCTGGCTTGTCGTATTTTTGACGGGAATATTCTAGATGGTGAATGATTCACTATTTTCATGATAATTATATTGCGTGAGAGGCTTTTGAATTAAATGGTGCGACAAATAGCTTACAACTTTATGGGAATCTTGAATAGTGTTCCGGTCTATGCTTATTAATTGATGTATACATACATTAAGCGTAATCAAGGGGCATCATTCATGGTGCCCCAAAATATGGTTATCTATAATTACCAAAATATGGTATTTATTTTCTAACGAATTGTCGAGAAAATATGTAAATGCCCTCTTTGCTTTGAGGTTTTAGTATTACCAGATCCAGCTAATTACATTTTTTGTCGATCAGTTGCATCCAAGCTCCTTTGGAAATTTAATAACAGAGGCTTAACTAGCATAAGACCTTGCTAGTTAAGAGGCTTAACTAGCATAAGAAATTATAGCAAAGGCCTTGTCAAATTTTCAATAAACAACATAGTGTCATCAGTAGCGCCAGATCATTTTCTGAATGTTGTTAAAACATTGTCATTGAGAATAGGAATGGGCGCTAGTAAGGTAAAGGCCATGGTTTCCTTCCTGTCTGGGTATAGGAAAGCCAGTTTGTATCAAATCTCACATCTTATACAAACATAGCTTATAAAAGCCGTGCAATGTTTTATTTGCCCCTTGGTGTTCTATAGACTTGTTGTTAATAATTGTGCCGTGTTGCACATATTGACTTATTGTTCGACATATTGCATATATGTGTCATGTGGCACATGTTGACGTTGGCATATTGACTTGAATTCTTTTTTTTTTTGTCTTATTATTTCTTGACTTTTATGCCCAGTTTCCCAATGTAATCGGGTATATTCGTATCCATTGGGGGTATTGGGATTAAATTGTTCTTTGTATACTGTTAATCTATCTCTACCTACCTATTTGGATGTCAAGCTAGCAACCAGTACTCTAGGAGGAATTTAGCCATATGGGGGCTTAAAAAACATATTTTATAAAATGATGGAAGGCTCTGATCTTAGCTGAAAAATAAGAGTTCTCAATGATATAAAACGGTTGTGGGATTTGTAGGTGGGAGTTTAAAAAAATCAGTTTAGGGAGTCAATTTATTAGGATGAAGGGCTAAATGTAAATTTTGCTCTTATACCGATATCATTGGGAGTATCGGGGCTTCCATCCCGATATCACTGTGAAGTTCTGCATAAACTGCTTATTTGGAAGTCATATTGGCCACAAATATTGGGAATGTAAAATGCTAATCTAGAAATCAAGTAAACGGAATATGTGACCATATTAGGCAATCTATTCGGGAATATAGCTGGTTTATATATATATATATATATATATATATATATATATATATATATATATATATATATATATATATATATATATATATATATATATATATATATATATATAAAAAAGTTATGTATAAGTTAGTTCGATTACGGCCATTCGATTCCCAATCAAGGTTCCAAATCTGATACCGATTTATAACTCTTGAGTAATGACTGTCTCAAGCAGGCAAGTGCGCAAAAGATGGACTTCATCTTTGATATCGTACAAAGGTGAAGCCCATCCCTTGTTATGAGACCCATAACTGAATCTCAGCTATGGAATGATTGCGAAATTACAAAATAGCATACCAAACTTGTACAGGAAACATGAAACCTTAATAAACATAAAAATATAAACATAAACATATACCTTAATGGGTAATTTGAATAAATTAACGTTTCGTAAGACTGCTTATTTAGAGTGCTGCTTGGTTTTTTCCCGGGAGTTTGTGTATTTTGGGCTTTTATTTTGCTTTTGTTTTGGGTATTACTGCTAGAATTCTTCGGAGTTTCGTCGCTTTCGTTTTTGAACAATGGATGCTTAGCTGGGAACCGCTTTGATATTGTAAGTACTAACCTTTTTCAGCTTTTTGTAGTGGTTTGTACCGTTAAAATAGTTATTGAAAAATTAGACGTGATACGCAGGGATGTACGCATGGGGAGCCTTAGGATCACGCCTTTCCGAAATCCCAAATTTTATTGAGTTTCTGGACTCTTCTTATTCAAATTATCA
The DNA here is from genome assembly GCF_049724085.1 of Artemia sp. Qi Xiang Cuo. Classification (NCBI taxonomy): domain Eukaryota; kingdom Metazoa; phylum Arthropoda; class Branchiopoda; order Anostraca; family Artemiidae; genus Artemia; species Artemia sp. Qi Xiang Cuo. Next base: position 18,916,850 of record NC_142801.1, read on the forward strand.
AATAAAACCAGTTTTTTGTTACTGTTTGCCTCCATAAATATTTTATCCCCCCCCCCCCGGTAAAGTCTTTGCGTATGGACCTGGTGACATGTTTGGTTATTATTTCCGTACGTACCTGGTGATGTGTTTTGGTTATTATTTCTCATTAAAATGTACAGATTTAAGATTGTGAATTTTGTTTTTTGAAGTTGCTGGATTGAAAACTGTCAGAAGTAAGGACAAGTTTTATAAAAGAACTATTTTATATAAATGGTTTACTCTCTATCTTTCTCATTAAAGGAAGCTTAAGATCAGCTTGACAGCTTTTAATTTGATATCTCCAAGTCTAATAATAACAGAACAAAACAGAAATAAAAACCCTGAAAAAGAACAATCTCTTAACATTCCACAATAATCGTCATTTCCCTTTACATTCTTATCACAATATTTTACATTTAATCCAATCCTTAATGTCCTGCTAAAATTAGGCTTTAATTTCCTACATATTTTCTTACGGGCTTACTAACATTGTTTCATACTTTTTAATATACTAATTTAATAAGTCTCTATTCCATTTAAATAGCATCTGATCTAAAATCTGTGCTAAACAATATACAAAATTCTCATACCTGTTAATTCATAAATATCCGCATGAAAGTAACGACAAACGACAAGCCGTTTTGACATGCACTGTATTCTCTCCAGGGCTTCCACTATCCCCGAATTTTCGGGGATTTCCCCGAAAATCGATTTGTCTCCCCGAAAAGAAATTTGGTTCCCCGTATCCCCGAAAATCACCCAACCACGGTGCCTAGCAAACATTATGCGACTATCCCTAGCAAACATTACTTTACATACCATAATTTTTCCCTACCCTCTTCTCCGTTAATTTTTGTCTCCTGTGTTGCTTTGCATAAGAACCAGACCGACACAATTTAAGTATAGACGGTTCTTCATTTGTTCACAAAAGTATCATTTTCCTGCATTTAGATTAAACCATTGCGAATGCAGTGTTTCAAATACTATGAGATTCTTGCATTTACACCATTCATGGTCAAGACAATCTTGAAAAAATTAGCCAAGAATTATATTTGAAGTTGTTTAACGGAACGTTCAGTATGATTTTGGTTTTGAAATTGAACTTCTAAAGAAGGGGAATTGTTTTGAAAGCCAAATCATAAGTTTAAATTTAGTTTTCTTCTGCTATTTTCGGTTTGGGACATACTGTATTAATGTTTAATACTTAATGATTGAACGCATAATGTATTGAAGGAATTGATCTTTTTGACAGGAATTCTTACCATTTAAATTTTTGTTTCATTCGATGTGTAAAATTTAAGTTCTTTTCTTTTTTTATCTGAGAATTGTAATTGTCATACCACCTTTTATCCTCAAACGTATTGACCCAGCACTCCCCTCACAATTATTATTCTGGTCCCTTCACCCGTGTAGTATTTTCAGTGGGTGTTATATTTTAAACTACAGTCTTAGGAACTTTTTACGGTTTTGCAAAGCTGTTAGTCAGGCGAAAAAATTTTTACGGAAAATACATTCTGCTCAAAGTCAGGATAGCCAAATAAATTTGTTTAAATATTTAGGTCTATCCTTACGACTTCTAATGCTTGAAAAATTAGTAACCGTGTATGAAGGCTTATTCTGAGAAAGAAACAAAAGAATTAAAGAAATTATGGTATAATTTATCTCTTCTTAAGACAAATTCGTAAATGTATTCTTCTTACCATAAAAAATGTACCACCCCCTCCCCCTCCTAATGAGAAAAGAAATTGCTATAGACTGTACAAGGTCGGGGAATATGGGATTTAAACGGAAGTGGCCCCAAAAATATTATTCATAAAAAAATTTACATTACAGCTGAAAGTAAAAATTTGGTTATTAGGCTCATATTGTATTCTTGTCAACTTTTACATTATTTTCGGAATTATTTATCACGAACTGTTGGTTAATAATGCCAAATAACGTTAGTGTCAAGAACAAGAATAAGTGATTTTTGTATAGTTTGTAGCCTATAGATATCATGTCCAGGCATTAGAAGGGCTGATATAAAAATGAGACTGCAATAACTACTATATTTGAAATATGGATGGCCGCAGGGTTGATGGGAGAGTTGGGGGTTAATCGGTAACTATATAGTGATTATGAGGTAACCAAAATAAAGGAAAGTGTAGTAGAAACAACCAATGAAAAAACTGTATGTTCTGAGGGAGCATTTTTGGCAGGGGGGGGGCTGGCTATTTTCCATGGGTAATTTTAGCGGGGGTACTTTCCGTGGGGGATATTTTCCGCGGACGTACTTTCCACGGGTGGTATTTTCCACGGGAGTACTTTCTGAAGGGGGTGTTTTTGTGAGGGGGGGGGGTATTTTCCTTTTTTTTCGAAGGGGATTTCTGGGGGAGGGGGTAAACACTTAAGTAGAGAGCTATCTTATACTCCGGACGGGGCACCATATATGGGCATAGAACCACGTGGTTTATGGTTTTTGTCAGTGAGAATGAAAAAACAGTATTTTTCTCACTTGAAAAACAGGAATTTTGTCACATTTATGGATGTTTTTATGGTTTTTGTCAGTGATAATGAAAAAACAGGAATTTTGTCACATTTATGTCTGTTTTTATGGTTTTTGTCAGTGAGAATGAAAAAACAGGAATTTTGTCATATTTATGGATGTTTTCTTGGATGGTTATGTGTGTTGGTCGATTTATTTGATGTTTTTCATGGATGGTTATGGATGTTTTTATGGTTTTTGTCAGTGAGAATTTGAAAAACAGGAACTTTCTCACATTTATGTCTGTTTTTATGGTTTTTGTCAGTGAGAATGGAAAAACAGGAACTTTCTCACTTTGATGGATTATTGAGTCTAATGTGGGACCGGGCAATGACACTTCCTTCTTGTTGTTGCTCGATGCAAATGTTATGATCCAGAAATAGTATTTGTTGTTGTTGCTCGAGCCAAATGTTATGAGTTTCCAGGAAACCGTTAGATCACGTGTTTCCTTCTCAGCCAATCAGAGGGCTTGCTTACATAACAATTCGACCTTGAGATTTCGTATATAACGGGCATGCAATGTGATTCAATTATCAGAAAGTATTTTGACGCAATGGATAAATTTGATGAATTAGGAGCCATGGCAACTTCAATTTACCATGTAAGCTCCGTTTTTATTTTCAAAATAAAATTATTTTCCTTGGTCACCCTCCAGTATATTTAGGTAAGTACCCCCCCCCCTCAAACCTAACCACCTTGCAATCTTTATACTCGATGGAAAACGTAAAATATATTCTTTTACCCTCGAAACCTACCCCCCCCCATTGTTTTACAACCAAATTCTCGCAAAAAGAAATAATTCTCATTTCGTTAAATTCCTTCCTTCTATATTTCCAGCTAAAGCGACCCCTGACTTCTCTCAATTTCTAATGAAAATGCCGGTCTGTTTTGACACAAGACTCCAGTGCGTGGTTAAAATTAGCAGTCACCCCTTTCCATCTGTGTTTACAAACGCGGTGGCCAAAGTCAAAGGAACTATTCTTCCGTCAAAATTATAACACTATGATGCAATAATTAAGCACAGACGTAAGGCTCTATTTTGTAGGACTGAAATGGTTTATTTTCAAATTAAGGTATAACAACATATTTAGGACATTATGTAAAAGGGAGGAGAAGGGACAACGCCTCACTTCTACCAGCTTCGTTGTGAGTAAATTATGTAATTTACTGCTTCAATCTCTTTTTACGTATTCAAACTGAATGTTCGTATAACAACGCTTTGAATTATTCCTCAGAAAATTGACCCCTCCAAATATTTACTCAGAGGGGCGGGTACTGAAATGTAAATCATTACTTATTTGCCCATCATTTTCACAGTTTTCAAGTTGGGATCTTTGAACACACTCCCTCCTTCTCAGTTTATTCTATGAAAGTGAGCTGTATGTGTTAGAGTTTCAGAAACATTACATATTTATTTAATTTAAACACTTTTTTTTTCAGATATAATAATGTTTGGTGTGATTGACACAGAATATATTGGTCTGAAATATTCCTCAACTGGCATTATTTTCGAAGCAGTTTTCTTACTCATAGACAATCAACGACGTGAAATTCATTGCTATAAATGGAACACCAGATACAATATGTATAAGTACGAGAAAAACAGATGGAGTCCAACACTGAATTTTATAAATCGAAATGGCTTTTACGCTAAAACCATACGACCACCTAATGAAAATGGCTGTGAAATAAAACATATACAAGAGGAAATTCAGGAAATATGCAGTTTTTTTGGTGTGAAAGCTGTTTATGTTAAGAGAAACGTGCCAACTGATAAACTCTTACTAGAAAAATTTGATAAAAACATAGCATTATTCAATTTAGAAGACTTCAAATGTGAGAAATACCTGCATTCAGTACATGACTCAGAAGATGAAGTTAGATATTTTGCTCAATGGAAACCGGAAAAGATACCTGACATGGAAAAATGCATCAAATATCCAAAGACCTAAACTTGCTCCTCCTCATATCAAATGGATTAAGCTTCTTTTTTTTTAAATATGTCATTATTTTTTTTCAAATGTTTTTAAATATGTTTAAGCAACAAATATTTTAAGCCTCAACCGTTTTATTCTTCAGAATAGTCTATCGCAATGAAAATTATACTTTCAAATTCAACATGTCAGGGAACACACTTTCAGATTCAGCATGTAGGAGAACCCTAAATGCTCACCCTAGGTTAGGTCGGACCCCGACCCACACTACCACAACCCCGAAGTAACCCATTTTACAAGTTGAAGTTATATCTTTTCAGAACATGTTATTTTCATAATGTCCCTCCTAAACCCATTTTACAAGTTGAAATACCTATCCTTTTCACCCACAACTATACTTTAAAGCTTTTTGAATTCTCCAACACCTAGCAAAAATTTTCAAAAGACATTTAAGAAACTGTCATTTTCTAAACTTCCTATATAAACCAAATTTACAAGTTGAAGTTCACATCCTTTTAACACACAACTTTACTTTACAGCTTTTTTGAATGCTCCAACTCCAAGCAATACTTTTCAAAAGGCATTTCACAACCAGTTCCTTTTCTTAATGTCCCTCCTAAGCCCATTTTACAAATTGAAGTACCCATCCTTTTCACACACAACATTACTTCACAGCTCTTGAAGGCCACAACACCAAGCAATACTTTTCAATGCATTTCGCAACAAGTTCTTTTCTTAATGTCCCTCCTAAACCCATTTTACAAGTTGAAGTACCCATCCTTTTCAACCCACAACATTACTTTACAGCTTTTGAATGCCCCAGCACATAGCAATACTTTTCAAATGGCATTTCAGAACAAGTTATTTTCTTAATGTCCCTCCTAAACCCATTTTACAAGTTGAAGTACCCACCCTTTCACCCTCAACTTTACTATACTACCTTTTTGAATGGTCCAACACCAAGCAATACTTTTCAAATGGCATTTCAGAGCAAGTTTTTTTCTTAATGTCCTTCCTAATCCCATTTTACAAGTTGAAGTTCCCATCCTTTTCACCCACAACTTTACTTTACAGCTTTTTGAATGCCACAACTCCAAGAAATACTTTTCAAAAGACATTTCAGAGCAATTTCCTTTCTTAATGTCCCTTCTAAACCCATTTTCCAACTAGAAGTACCCATTCTTTTCACCCACAACTTTACTTTACAGCTTTTTGTATACCTCAACACCAAGAAATACTTTTCAAAGACCATTTCAGAGCAAGTTACTTTCTTAATGTCCCTTCTAAACCCATTTTCCAACTTGAAGTACCCATCCTTTTCACCCACAACTTTACTTTACAGCTTTTTGGATACCTCAACACCAAGAAATACTTTTCAAAGACCATTTTAGAGCAAGTTACTTTCTTAATTTCCCTTCTAAATCCATTTTCAAAGTTGAAGTACTTATCTTTTTCACAGATAACTATACTTTACAGCTTTTTGGATACCTCAACACCAAGAAATACTTTTCAAAGTCCATTTCAGAGCAAGTTCCTTTCTTAATGTCCCTTCTAAACCCTTTTTCCAACTTGAAGTACCCATCCGTTTCACCCACAACTTTACTTTACAGCTTTTTGGATACCTCAACACCATGAAATACCTTTCAAAAGGCATTTCAGAGCAAGTTACTTTCTTAATGTCCCTTCTAAACCTATTTTCCAACTTGAAGTACTTATCTTTTTCACCACAACAATACTTTACAGCTTTTTGGATACCTCAACACCAAGAAATACTTTTCAAAGACCATTTAAGAGCAAGTTCCTTTCTTAATGTTCCTTCTAAACCCATTTTGCAACTTGAAGTACCCATTCGTTTCACCCACAACTATACTTTACAGCTTTTTGCATACCTCAACACCAAGAAATACTTTTCAAAGACCATTTCAGAGCAAGTTCCTTACTTAATGTCCCTCCTAAACCGATTTTCCAAGTTGAAGCACCCATCCTTTTCACCCACAACTATACTTTTAAGCTTTTTGGATACCTCAACACCAAGAAATACTTTTCAAAGACCATTTCAGAGTAAGTTCCTTTCTTAATGTCCCTTCTAAACCCATTTTCCAACTTGAAGCATTCATCATTTTCACCCACAACTTTACTTTACAGCTTTTGAATGCTCCAACACCAAGCAATACTTTTCAAAAGACATTTCAGAGCAAGTTCCTTTCTTAATGTCCCTTCTAAACCCATTTTCCAACTTGAAGTACCCATCCGTTTCACCCACAACTTTACTTTACAGCTTTTTGGATATCTCAACCCCAAGAAATACCTTTTAAAAAGACATTTCAGAGCAATTTCCTTTCCTAATGTCCCTTCTAAACCCATTTTCTAACTTGAAGTACCCATTCTTTTCACCCACAACTTTACTTTACAACTTTTTGTATACCTCAACACCAAGAAATACTTTTCAAAAGACATTTCAGAGCAAGTTCTTTTCTTAAAACGTACGCGCACGTACGTAGGCTAACCTAGCCTAACCTAACCTAACCTAACTTAATCTAGTCTATCCTAACCTAACCATTCACCTAACTTTTTGCCTGTCTTTCACCTAACCTAACCTAGGTGAAGCGTACGTAGGATAACCTAACCTAATCTAAACTAACTTAATCTAGCCTAACCTAGGTATTTCTTGGGCTTGAGGTATCCTTAAAGCTGTAAAGTAGAGTTGTGGGTGAAAAAGATAAGTACTTCAAGTTGGAAAATGGGTTTAGGAGGGAACAATAAGAAAGTAACTTGCTCTGAAATGGTCTTTGAAAAGTATTTCTTGGTGTTGAGGTATCCCAAAGCTGTAAAGTATAGTTTTGGGTGAAAAAGATAAGTACTTCAACTTGTAAAATGGGTTTAGGATGGACATTAAGAAAGTAACTTGCTCTGAATTGGTCTTTGAAAAGTATTTCTTGGTGTTGAGGTATCCTAAAAGCAGTAAAGTATAGTTTTGGGTGAAAAACATAAGTACTTCAACTTGTAAAATAGGTTTAGGAGGGACATTAAGAAAATAATTTGCTCTGAAAAGATCTTTGGAAAGTGTTTCTTGGTGTTGAGGTATCCTAAAATCTGTAAAGTTTAGTTTTAGGTGAAAAATATAAGGACATCAACTTGTAAAATGGTTTTAATAGTGGCAATCAGAAAAAAATTTGCTCTGAAATATTCTTTGGAAAGTATTTCTTTGTATTGATATATCCTACAATATGTATAACTAAGTTGCTTGTGAAAAAGACAAGTACTTCAACTTGTAAAATGAGTTTAGGAGGGGCATTAAGAAGATAACTTGCACTGAAAAGGTCTTTGAAAAGTATTTCTTGGTATTGAGGTATCCTAAAAGCTGTAAAGTATAGTATTGAGGGAAAAAGATAAGTACTTCAACTTGTAAAATGGGTTTAGGAGGGACATTAAGAAAAGAAATTGTTCTGAAACGCCATTGAATAGTATTTCTTGGCGTTGGGGTATCAAAAAAGCTGTAAAGTATAGTTTTGGGTGAAAAAGATAAGTACTTCAACTTGTAAAATGGGTTTAGGAGGGACATTAAGAAAGTAACTTGTTCTGAAATGGTCTTTGAAACGTATTTCTTGATGTTGAGGTATCCTAAAAGCTGTAAAGTATAGTTTTGGATGAAAAAGATAAGTACTTCAACTTGTAAAATGGGTTTAAAAGAGACATTAAGAAAGTAACTTGCTCTGAAATGGTCTTTGAAAAGTATTTCTTGGTGTTGAGGTGTCCTAAAAGCTGTAAAGTATAGTTTTGGGTGAAAAAGATAATTACTTCAACTTGTAAAATGGGTTTAGAAGGATCAATAAGAAGTAACTTGCTCTGAAATGTCTTTTGAAAGTATTTCTTGGTGTTGAGGTATCCAAAAAGCTGTAATGTAAAGTTGTGGGTGAAAAGGATGGATGCTTCAACTTGTAAAATGGGTTTAGGAGGGACAATAAGAAAAAATTGCTCTGAAATGCCTTTTGAAAGGTATTTCATGGTGTTGAGGCATCCAAAAAGGTGTAAAGTAAAGTTGGGGGGTGAAAAGGATTGATGCTTCAACTTGTAAAATGGGTTTAGAAGAGGTATTAAGAAAGGAACATGCTCTGAAATGTCTTTTGAAAAGTATTTCTTTTGGTGTTGATGTATCCAAAAAGCTGTAAAGTAAAGTTGTGGGTTGAAAAGGATGAAGACTTCCACTTGTAAGATGGGTTTAGAAGGGACATTAAGAAAAGAACTTTCTCTGAAATTTCTTTTTAAAAGTATTGCTTTTTTATGTTGAATACTAACAGCTGTTTATAAGAATTGTGTTTGAAACGAATTTTTAATCCTAGTTAGAAAATTGGTTTAGAGTGGACATTAAGAAACGGACTTGCTCTGAAATGTCTTTTTAAAAGGAATTTCTTGGGGTTGAGGTATCCAAAAAGCTGTAAAGTAAAGTTGTGGGTGAAACAGATGTGTGCCTCAAGTTGGAAAATGGGCTTCTAAGTGACATTTGGAAAGGAACTTGCTCTTATATGTATTTTTAAAAGTTTTTCTTGGTTTTTGAGAATACAAAAGCTGTAAAGTAAAGGTGTGGGTGAAAATGATTTCTGCTTCAAGTTGGAAAATGGGCTTAGAAGGGGCTTTAAGAAAGAACCTTGCTCTGAAATGCCTTTGAAAAGTATTTCTTGGTGTCGAGGTATCTAAAAAGCTTAAAAGTATAGTTGTGGGTGAAAAAGATGGGTACTTCAAGTTGGAAAATGGGTTTAGGAGGGACATTAAGAAAGGAACTTGCTCTGAAATGGTCTTTGAAAGGTATTTCTTGTTGTTGAGATATCTAAAAAGCTGTAAAGTAAAGTTGTGGGTGAAACGGATGGGTACTTCAAGTTGTAAAATGGGTTTAGGATGGACATTAAGAAAGGAATTTGTTCTTAAAAAGTCTTTGTAAAGTATTACTTGGCTTTGACCCATCCAAAAAGCAGAAAAGTATAGTTGTGGTGAAAAAGATAAGTTCTTCAATGTGAAAAATAAGTTTAAGATGGAAGTTAAAATATTAGATTGCTCTAAAATGGCTTTTGAAAGGTATTTCATGGTGTTGAGGTATCCAAAAAGCTGTAAAGTAAAGTTGTGGGTGAAACGGATGGGTACTTCAAGTTGGAAAATGGGTTTAGAAGGGACATTAAGAAAGGAACTTGCTCTGAAATGGACTTAGAAAAGTATTTCTTTGTGTTGAGGTATCCAAAAAGCTGTAATGTATAGTTATGTGTGAAAAAGATAAGTACTTCAAGTTGGAAAATGGGTTTAGGAGGGACATTAAGAAAGGAACTTGCTCTGAAATGGTCTTTGAAAAGTATTTCTTGGTGTTGAGGTAACCAAAAAGCTGTAAAGTAAAGTTGTGGGTGAAAAGGATGGGTACTTCAAGTTGGAAAATGGGTTTATAAGGGATATTAAGAAAGTAACTTGCTCTGAAATGGTCTTTGAAAAGTATTTCTTGGTGTATACAAAAAGGAGGTATACAAAAAGCTGTAAAGTAAAATTGTGGGTGAAAAGAATGGGTACTTCAAGTTGGAAAATGGGTTTAGAAGGGATATTAAGAAAGGAAATTGCTCTGAAATGTCTTTTGAAAAGTATTTCTTGGAGTTGAGGTATCCAAAAAGATTTAAAGTAAAGTTGTGTGTGAAACGGATGGTAACTTCAACTTGTAAAATGGGCTTAGGAAGGACATTAATAAAATAACTTGTTCTGAAATGCTATTTGAAAAGTATTACTTGGTGTGGGAGCATTCAAAAAGGTACTATAGTAAAGTTGATGGTGAAAGGAAGGGTACCTCAACTTGTAAAATAGGTTTAGGAGGGACATTAAGAAAATAACTTGTTCTGAAATGCCATTTGAAAAGTATTGCTATGTGTTGGGGCATTCAAAAGCTGTAAAGTAATGTTGTGGGTTGAAAAGGATGGGTACTTCAACTTGTAAAATGGGTTTAAGAGGGACATTAAGGAAAGAACTTGTTGTGAAATGCATTGAAAAGTACTGCTTGGTGTTGTGGCCTTCAAGAGCTGTGAAGTAATGTTGTGTTTGAAAAGGATGGGTACTTCAATTTGTAAAATGGGCTTAGGAGGGACATTAAGAAAAGGAACTGGTTGTGAAATGCCTTTTGAAAAGTATTGCTTGGAGTTGGAGCATTCAAAAAAGCTGTAAAGTAAAGGTGTGGGTGAAAAGGATGGGAACTTCAACTTGTAAAATGGGTTTAGGAAGGACATTAAGAAAATAACTTGTTCTGAAATGCCATTTGAAAAGTATTGCTTGGTGCTGGAGCATTCAAAAGATGTAAAGTAAAGTTGTGGGTGAAAAGTATGGGTACTTCAACTTGTAAAATGGGTTTAGGAAGGATATTAACAAAATAACTTTTTCTTAAACTATATAATAACGCCTTTTTAAAATTATGGCGGGGTCCGTGGGTTCTTGGGGGGCCGGGGGGGCTTTGGGGCCGGGGGTTACTTCGGGGTTGTGGTAGTGTGGGTCGGGGTCCTACCTAACCTAACCTGAAAGTGTGATTTCAGAGAAATTCTTTAAGCGTTTAGGGTTAACTTACCTTTTTTAGGGATGAGCATTTAGGGTTCTCCTACATGTTGGATCTGAAAGTGTAATTTCAGAGAAATTCTTTAAGCGTTTAGGGTTAACTTACCTTTTTAAGGGATGAGCATTTAGGGTTCTCCTACATGCTGAATCTGAAAGTGTGTTCCCTGACATGTTGAATTTGAAAGTATAATTTTCATGGCGATAGACTATTCTAAAGAATAAAACGGTTGAGGCTTAAGATATTTATTGCTTAAACATATTTAAAAACATTTGAAAAAAAAAATAATGACATATTTAAAAAAAAAGAAGCTTAATCCATTTGATATGAGGAGGAGGAGCAAGTTTAGGACTTTGGATATATGATGCATTTTTCCATATCAGGTATCTTTTCCGGTATCCATTGAGCGAAATATTTAACTTCATCTTCTGGGTCATGGACTGAATGCGGGTATTTTTCACATTTGAAGTCTTTTAAATTGAAGAATGCTATGTTTTTATCACATTTTTTCAAGTAAGAGTTGATCAGTTGGCACGTTTCCCTGAACATAAACAGCTTGCACACCGAAAAAACTGCATATTTCCTCAATTTCCTCTTGTACATGTTTTATTTCATAGCCATTTTCATTATGTGGTCGTATGGTTTTAGCGTAAAAGCCATTTCGATTTATAAAATTTAGTGTTGGACTCCCTCTGTTTTTCTCGTACTTATACATATTGTATCTGGTGTTCCATTTATAGCAATGAATTTCACGTCGTTGATTGTCTTGGAGTAAGAAAGCTGCTTCGAAAATAATGCCAGATGAGGAATATTTCAGACCAATATATTCTGTGTCAATCACACCAAACATTATTATATCTGAAAAAAAAGTGTTTAAATAAATATGTAATGTTTCTGAAACTCTAGCAAATACAGCTCACTTTCATAGAATAAACTGAGAATGAGGGAGTGTGTTCAAAGATCCCAACTTGAAAACTGTGAAAATGATTGGCAAATAAGTAACGTTTTACATTTCAGCACCCGCTCCTCTGAGTAAATATTTGGAGGGGTCAATTTTCTGAGGAATAACTCAAAGCATTGTTATACGAACATTCAGTTTGAATACGTAAAAAGAGATTGAAGCATGGTGTAGTAGCTTCTATCACATTTAGAAGGACCATGGATCAATCACCATGTGGAAATTTGCCGTATGTAAAGAGAAATCTTTGTGGAAAGCAACCTAAACTCTGAAAATCATAGTTTGATTATGATAAATTCAACTTTTCTCAGAAATAACTCAAAGCATTATTATAGGAACGTTCAGTTTTTTATTCAAGCGCATGTCAGATCAATAACGAATATATCTTACTACCTTTTATTCAAATGCTATAGTTAAAATCGATAAAATGTAAAAGATAAATGGTTCGCACAACGAATTAGAAAACAATTATGGTAAAAACAATCTTTCATTTCTATTTTGTCACAAATAAAAGCGCTAACCCCCTCCCCAACAAAAATCACGGATTCACGCCCCCTCCCCTAAATTTAGGAAAATTGTTACAGCTAAAATCGCTAAAATGTCGAAGAGAAATGGTTAGACACTGAAGTCGAAAACAATTATGATAAAAACAATCTTTCATTTTCTATTTTGTCACTAATAAAAGCTCTAACCCCCTCCCCAACAAAAATCCTGGATTCACGCCCCACCCCCTAAATTTAGGAAAATTGTTATAGTTAAAATCGCTAAAATGTCAAAGAGAAATGGTTAGACACTGAAGTCGAAAACAATTATGATAAAAACAATCTTTCATTTTCTATTTTGTCACTAATAAAAGCGCTAACCCCCTCCCCAACAAAAATCCTGGATTCACGCCCCACTCCTCCCTTAAATTTAGGAAAATTGTTTTAGCTAAAATCGCTAAATTTCGAAGAGAAATGGTTAGACACTGAAGTAAGAAACAATTATCTTTTCATTTCTATTTTGTCACTACTAAAAGTGCTAACCCCCCTCCCCATCAAAAATAACGGATTCACGCCCCCTCCCCTATATTTATGAAAATTAACCCACCCTAGGTCTATCGCTAATTTGCAGACAAAATTAGCTGACCGCTATTTTCAGACAAACACTGAAATACGTAAAAGCACTGAAAACCTCGATTGCCTATCTTTCTAGCCTTGCACAGTTTGTTTTTATTTTACACTGATGGCGGTAGAATTGAGACATTGCCCCCTCCCTTTTACATAATTTACTTACAACGAAGCTGTTAGAAGTGAGGCGTTGCCCCCTCCCCTCCCCTTTAAAGAATTTACTTACAACGAAGCTGGTAGAAGTGGGGCGTTGTTCCCTCTACTCCCTTTTACGTAATGTCCTAAATATATTGTTATACCTTAATTTGAAAATAATCCGTTTCACTCCTCCAAAATAGAGCATTACGTCTGTGCTTAATTATTGCATCATTGTGTTATAATTTTGACGGAAGAATAGTTCCTTTGACTTTGGCCACCGCGTTTGTAAACATAGATGGAAAGGGGTGACTGCTAATTTTAACCACGCACTGGAGTCTTGTGTCAAAACAGAACGGCATTTTCATTAAAAAATGAGAGAAGTCAGTGGTCGCTTTAGCTGGAAATATAGAAGGAATTTAACGAAATGAGAATTATTTCTTTTTGCGAGAATTTGGTTGTAAAACAATGGGGGGGGGTTAGGTTTCGAGGGTAAAAGAATATATTTTACGTTATCCATCGAGTATAAGGATTGCAAGGTGGTTAGGTTTGAGGGGGGGGGTACTTACCTAAATATCCTGGAGGGTGACCAAGGAAAATAATTTTATTTTGAAAATAAAAACGGAGCTTACATGGTAAATTGAGGTTGGCAAGGCTTCTAATTCGTCAAATTTATCCATTGTGTCAAAATACTTTCTGATAATTTAATTACATTGCATGCCCGTTATATACGAAATCTCAAGGTCGAATTGTTATGTAAGCGAGCCCTCTGATTGGCTGAGAAGGAAACACGTGATCTAACGGTTTCCTGGAAACTCATAACATTTGGCTCGAGCAACAACAACAAATACTATTTCTGGATCATAACATTTGCATCGAGCAACAACAAGAAGGAAGTGTCATTGACCTGCTCCCATTAGACTCAATAATCCATAAAAGTGACAAAGTTCCTGCTTTTTCATTCTCACTGACAAAACACATAAAAACAGACATAAATGTGAGAAAATTCCCGTTTTTCAAATTCTCACTGACAAAAACCATAAAAACATCCATAACCATCCATGAAAAACATCAAATAAATCGACCAACACACATAACCATCCAAGAAAACATCCATAAATGTGACAAAATTCCTGTTTTTCAAATTCTCACTGACAAAAACCATAAAAACAGACATAAATGTGAGAAAATTCCTGTTTTTTCATTATCACTGACAAAAACCATAAAAACATCTATAAAAGTGACAAAATTCCTGTTTTTCAAGTGAGAAAAATACTGTTTTTTCATTCTCACTGACAAAAACCATAAATCACGTGGTTCTATGCCCATATATGGTGCCCCGTCCGGAGTATAAGATAGCCCTCTACTCACTTAAGACCTCAGAATCAGCAAGAAAAACCAATAATGTGTCAATTGTCGTCAAAATTTCCTTTTTAATTTAAGTTTAAATTTACTTGTTTAATTTAGTTCTTATTTGTTTTAAGTTTTTATGTTGCCCCATACTTATAGGTTTAATTTTGTCTATTTAATTTACCTATGTAGAAACCTCAAACAATATTTTTTTTAAATATCATTAATGAGTTACTGATATTAATGACTTTATTTGACTTAAAGAAAAACCAATAATGTGTCAATTGTCGTCAAAATTCCCTTTTTAATTTAAGTTTGAATTTACTTGTTTAATTTAGTTCTTGTTTGTTTTAAGTTTTAATGTTGCCCCATACTTATAGGTTTAATTTTGTCTATTTAATTTACCTATGTAGAAACCTCAAACAATGTTTTTTTGTTTTTAAATATCATTAATGAATTACTGAGATTAATGACTTAATGAAGAATTGCTACTGGTATTTACAGTTCACATGTTTAAAACAATTTTGAAGTTGAAAACATTTGAAAACAATTTTGAAGTTTTTGCCGCAATATCAGCAATAAGCGTTTTCAGCTATGGGTTCCAATCCCCTCCTCTGGCTCTAAAACCTAATCTGTGAAAGGCTTGATTTACTATGCGGATTCAAGCCCTATTTGAGCCTGAAAACTAAGCTAAAACCTTTTTGGGTCCTAAATTTTGACAACAAAATTTCGACAACAAAAGTTCAACACTGAATCAACCGCATTAATTCATATTAAAATATAACACTTAAGACGGTACTGGAATAATAAATAAATGTTAAAACGGGCACTTTTATAACAACCTCTTTTTTTTTATAAATTAGATTCCCGAAGGTTTCATCATTTTTTTCTTTTTGAATAAATAAATAAATAAAAAATGAACGCTCCTGCCTTAGTGGGGGGATCCTGTAATGGGATAAAATCCTAAAATATTTGTTTCTAAAAATGAATTTTTCCAATTTTAAGAGTTCCTTTTCTAAGTAATCAAAACGATTCCTCTTTTGTTACTGATTAAATAAATAAATAAATTAAAAAAAAAAACTATTTTCAACTGAAAGTAAGGAGCGAAATTAAAACTTAATACGAACAAAAAGTGTTGCGCATATGAAGGGGTCACCCATATCTCGATACCTCACTTTTTACTCTAAAGCTTGACTTTTTGTTCCAATTATTTAAGAATAACCATTAGAATAATAAACTTTTTTTAAAGTAAAAAAAAACTTTCGCGTAAAGACCGGGGTATTGAAAAGGGGACCATCCCCTCATATACGTAATAATTTCTTCCCGTTTTAAGTTTTAATGTTGCTCCTTACTTTCAATTGAAAAAAAAACTTGTTTTTTAATTTAGTTTCTGATCGTTTTTTAAACAACGCGGGGAAATCCGGCTCCCCTCCATGGGAAATTCCCTTTCCCCACAAAAATTCCTCAATGGAAAGATCCCTCCATGTAACACCCCTACCAGAAAAATCTCCCCCGCCCCGAAAAATTTCTGTATACCTCCCAATAACCAATACTATATGTAAACAATGGGTTGCAACCCTTCATAGCTTGTAGCCCCGGGGACTTTGCGAGGTAAAGTCATCCTCAAAGACGCAGTTACGAAATCTTTCGACTATGCTGAAAAAAAATCACAAAATTTTGATCAGGTGACTTTGGGGAGAAAAGGGGCGTGGTAGGGGGGCTCTTAGCCCCCCCCCCCTACCTCCATTATTTTTACCGCCAATATTTTTGGCTGCATAAATAGGACGCAAGAACTTTTGACTTCAGATCAAACGAGTCCTCTCCCGACCCTCAAGTATCACTGGTTTGATACGATCGCCCCTGGGAAAAACAAAACAACTAAATAAACACGCATCCGTGATCATATTTTAGCAAAAAAAGGGCAAAATTCTACATTTTTGTGTATAGGATCTTGAAACCTCTACAGTAAGGTTCTCTAATATGCTCAATCAGATGGTGTGATTTTCATTCAGATCACTTGATGTTTTGGGGGTGTTTCCCCTTTTTCGGAGACTGGGCAAATTTGCTCAGGCTCGTAACTTTTGAAAGGTAAAGGTAAAGAATACGGCATTGGACTTTACAGTCCCTACCAGTGACGTTGATTTCCGTTTCTCAGCCCTGCGGCCAGAAGGTGAATTGGGGGGCTGGGGGCCAACCATCCTGTGCTTTCGCACACCCTAGGTGAATTCTGTATATTTTGAATAAGCATAAAAATTTGATCTATTATTATCAAGACTTTCTTTCTTAGAGTTTCGGTTACTATTGAGCCGCATCGCTCCTTACTTGCAATTAGTTACCACGAATTGTTTGATTTAAATAATGTGCGCTTTATTAAGTTAAGTATGCACCATGTAAAAGAATTTCGCATTTTCAAGGTTTGTTGGGAAATCCTCCGTTTCAAAAATATTTTCCAGATGCAAAATTTTTTAATTGGTAATACAAAAGTAAATAAAAATTATTCGACGATTCAAAAATTAGATTTATCCTCACTCTTTGATAAAATGAAAACAGTTTCAGAGTATTATTATCCGAAAATGACAAAATAAATGCATAAATCATAGCGTTGTATAATAATCATTTAAGTGACATTTCTAGTAAAGCAGATTCACTGAAAAATGAGGATAGACTAGTACGACCAATTTTTTGGTTCTCTAAGAATATGATTGTATCTCAAATTCGAAGTTTTAATCTCAAAGCCAAAATAGCTGCATTCGGTTTTAAAAGAGTCAATAAAGTCAAGACACAATTAAAATGTGGCTTTCAAACACTTATGAAATGACAATATCGCGTTAAATCCCCCAATTGAATTTCTAATATCTTGCAGAAAATCGGATTCTTTTCTTCTTCTTTTGTTTTTCATGCGAACAGCTCGTAAGTATTTGAATACTAAAAAGAATCTTATACTTAACAAAAAGTGAAAAAGTATTTTAATACTTAAAAGTATATTAAATATCTGATTAGCCTAAGTACTTTAAGAACCATTGATATCAAAATAAAAACACTTTTTGTCTCCAAAATTAAGTTAAAATGTGGCTTTCAAGTACTAAGGAAATGGCATTATCGCATTAAATCACCGAATTGAATTTCTGATATCTTGCTGAAAATCCGATCCTTTATTATTTCTTTTTCTTAATAGAACATACAGACAACTCTTAAGTATTTGATTAAAGTACCAACGATGTCAATACAATCCCCCCTGACCTACCTTAGGTCTATTCATACCTGGAAATCGCTATTCCTTAGATTTTCATTTTGATTGTTCCAAAATCATGAAGTTATGAGGGCACCAAGGCCGTATCCAGGGGGGGGGATTAACCGGTTTGAACCCCCCCCCCCTAAATTTTTGACCGAGTCGAAAATAAGTCGAAAATTAGTAAAACCTAGGTAAAAATCAGTAAAATTAGTCGAAAACTGAGTCAAAAATAAGTAACCCCCCCCCCCCAAAAAAAAAAAATCCTGGATCCGCCCTTGGAGGGCACTGTTACATTTTCGTCAGTGTTACCACATTAAGCTGTGAAAATAAATAAGCAAGGCTCTTTAGTTTAATTTGACCACGTTTTTCCTCCATCAAAATCCAAATATTAACAATTTGGTATGTCTCAAAGACGTTTTCAACTTTTTTTCTGCTGATTTTTCACCAACGTCGCGTGACGCTTCTTGTCTTGTAATTGAGCCTGCTGCTACCAAAACTGCATATAATGGTATTTTACGTTAAAAATTTTGTTAATATTTTCTTCTTATTGTTTTTTATTATTTACTTATCATATATCTTTTTCCGTTTTTCTTATTATTTTTTTTACACATTATGTAAGTTTCCACATAACCAATTCTAACTGTCAGGGTCATTTTCAGCGTCTTTGGCACATTGAAGCTACTGAAATACCTTTCCATAAATTGACATCAGAGTTACCGGACTAAAATCAGCTAAAACCGCATGCAGCAAACAGCTTGAGAAGGTGTAGAGATGCTCTAAAAGTGTAGTTCTCTTTGGGAGTAATTAAATTAAAAAAAAAAGTTTTTTTTAACTGAAAGTAAGGAGTGACATTAAAATTTAAAACGAATAGAAATTATTCCGTATATGAAAGGGGCTGTCCCCTCCTCAACGCCTCGCTCTTTACGCTAAAATTTCTTATTGTTTTAAAAATAAAGTTGGGAGACAGAGTCAAACTTTAGCGTAAGACCGAGGTGTTGAGAAGGGGACAGCCCCTTTCATATACGGAATAATTTCTGTTCGTTTTAAGTTTTAATGTCGCTCCTTACTTTCAGTTAAAAAAATTGTTTTTTATTTAATTTCTGAATGTTTTTGAATTAATGCAGCTTTGATTTTGGCTCACAGTACAAGAATAATTAAAACAAAATTTGTATATTAATTTTTTGGCTAAATGGATTTCTCGAAATTTGGATATGACGTAACTTACGTAGGTTAATAAACCCCCAAGTCAATACCTCGCTCTTTACGCTAAAGTTCAAATTTTGTTCCAATTCTTTAAGAATGACCCCTTCATCACAAAGGCCGTTAATTAGAATAAATAGCTCAGACGAAAGTACAAAAAAAAAACTTTAGCTTAAAGAGCGAGAGAATGACTTGGGGGCCAACCCAATCATATACGTAATAATTTCTGTTCGTTTTAAGTTTTGATGTTGCTCCTTACTTTCAGTTGAAAAAATTGTTTTTTTTTTGTATTTAATTTCTGATCGTTTTTTCTAAATAATGCTGGGAAATCTGGCGCCCCCTTCATAGCAATGTCCCTTCCCCCATGAAAAATTCCTCCATGGAAAGATCCTCCCACATAGCCCCCCCCCCCCCCCCAACTACCAGACTACCCCCAACTACCAGAAAAAATCTCCCTGAAAACTTCTGTATACGTCCCAACACTGTATATAGATAATATAATTTATATTTAAAAGTATTTTTAAAAGTAAAATGGTTATAATTTAAAAGTATAATGGTTGGGATAGGGAAAGATCATACTGTCTATTATCAAACAGTTCGTGGTAAAGAACTGTAAATAAGGAGCGACGCGGCTCAATAATCACTGAAACTCTAAAAAACTGAATTTTGATGCCAATAGATATATCAAATAAATTATGTTTTTATGCTGATTTCAAATATATAAGAATCATCAAGTTTAGTCTACCCGTCAAAAGTTACGCGCCTGAGAAAATTTGCCTTTATTCGAAAAAAGGGAGAAACACCCCCTAAAAGTCATAGAAATTAAATGTAAATCACGCCATCAGATTCAGTGTATCAGAGACTACTACTGTTGAGGTGTCAAACTCCTATCTGCAAAAATGTGGAATTTTGTATTTTTTGTCAGAAGAAAGATCACGGATGCGTGTTCATTTGTTTGTTTTTTGTGTTTGTTTGTTTTTTTGTTTTGTTGTTTGTTTATTTTCCCAGGGGTGATCGTATCGATCCAGTAGTCGTAGAATATGGTAAGAGGGCTCATTTGAACGGAAACTAAAAGTTCTAGTGCCCTTTTTAAGTGACCGAAAAAATTGGAGGGCAGCTTGACCCCCTCCCACGCTCATTTTTTTCCCGAAGTCACCCAATAAAAATTTTGAGATATCCATTTTGTTCAGCATAGTCGCAAATTTAATAAATGTGTCTTTGAGGATGACTTAATCTCCCACAGTTCCCGGGGGAAAGGCCGCAAGTTATAAACTTTGCCCATGTTTTACATATAGTATTGGTTTTTGGGAAGTATACAGACGTTTTGAGGAGGGATTTCTTTCTGGTGAGGGGAGGGTAGGAGGAGGAGGTTACGGGGGAGGATCTTTCCATGGATGATGTTTCCTTGGGGTAAGGAACATTTCTATGAAGGGGGCGCCGGATTTCCCAGCATTATTTAAAAAACGACATGAAATTTAATTATTTGAATTACGGAATTACTGAAAGTAAGAAGCAACATTTAAACTTAAAACGAACAGAAATTATTAAGTAAATGAGGGGGTTTGCCCCCAAGTCAATACCTCTTCTCTCTTTATGCTACAGTTTTTTTTAGTACTTTCAAAAGAGCTATCTCTTCTAATTAAACGGCCTTTGTGATTCAGGGGTTTGTGATTCAAACAAAATTCGAACTGTAGCGTCGTTACGTAAGTTAATTCGTAAAAGACGTCACAACAAAATTTCGAGAAATCCATTTAGCCAAAAAAAAAGTAAAATTAATATGCGAATCTTGTTTTAATTATTCATATACGGTGAGCCAAAAAAAAGCTGTATTAACTCGAAAAACGTTCAGAAATTAAATGAAAAAAAAAAAATTTTTTTTTAACTCAAAGTAAGGAGCGACATTAAAATTTAAAACGAACAGGAATTATTCCGTATATGAAAGGGACTGTCCCCTCCTCAACGCCTTGCTCTGTGCGCTAAAATTTTTTTGTTGTTTTAAAAAATAAAGTTGTGAGACAGATTCAAACTTCAGCGTAAAGAGCGAGGCGTTGAGGAGGGGACAGCCCCTTTCTTATACGGAATAATTTCTGTTCGTTTTAAGTTTTAATGTCGCTTATCCCTTTTTTTTAAAGATTCTTATCCTTTTTCTCGAAAATAAGGCAAATTTTTTCAGGCTCGTAACTTTTGATGCGTAAGACTAAACTTGATGAAACTTAAATATTTGAAATCAGGCTAAAAATCCGATTCTTTTGATATATCTTCTGGTATCAAAACTGGTATCCGCTTTTTAGAGTTTCGGTTACTATTGAGCCGTTTCGCTCCTTACTTACAGTTCGTTACCACGACCTGTTTGACAGATTGTTTATTGTTCTTATTAGTTTAGCATGTTTGTGCTCACGGTTCAACGTGGGAACGCTGATCGAAAATGTGGTACTAATCTAGAAACTTCATAATCTTGAAAAAATAAAAATGTTAGAAAATCACAGTTTTCGGACATGGATAAGCCTAAATTCGGTACAGGGGTCTGAAAATGTTTTATTTTGATGCCCATTGTACTTTAAGCAATTGCTTATCTGAATATATGTTTGTGGAATAGCAAGGAAGAGTTGTAGGATTGGGCAGACAAAATGGGTGACATCCATTTTTGGTTTTTACTTTGTATTTTTTTTTTTACCTTTAAATTTGGAACGATCCATGTTCCTGAACGCCGCATGCCCCGGTCCATGTCTCTGACATTGAACAATCATATAAACCAAGAAACTTTCATTCAGTGTGGTCCCTCACCTTTAATGCGATTTATTTGTAGTTTGTTTCCCTATCCTCCCCTAAATAGTTTCAAAATAAAATATATCAAGTCTCATGGAAAGGAGGAGGGGGCTCCCCCAAACTGACTATTGGAAATGTGAAGATTTGAATTGGTGAATTTTGTGTATGAAGTTAAGGACTTTTTCAAAGTGCTTGATCGAAAATGTCAAAAGTAAGGATAGGTTTTGTAAAAGAATGCTTTTTTTAATGGTTAAACTTTCCTCCATTCCTTTTATTTTAGAATAAAAATAAAAGCTTGAACGCTCCCCGGTTTGGGGTGAGGGGGGCCTGAAATATCGTAAAATTACAAAATATTTTTTTTTCTAAAAGTGACTTTTTTCGATTTTGGGTTTTGTTTCTCCAAGTATTTAAAGAATTCCTCTTTTTTTTACTTATTTAAGTAAAGTATGCTATATTAAAATTGGGTTTATCATCTAAAAGAAGTTGGCATACGAAAGATTTTTCGGGGAAGTTCAAAGGTATTTTCTAATACAGATTGTTATAGATTAAGATGGAGGAGGAGCGTGCATGGCTATGTTGGCCTCAGGCGGCTTTGTGCAGCAGAGAGTTGTAAGTAGTAGTAGGATAATTGGTAATTCAAAAGTAAATGAAAATTATTCATCGAGAATGAGCAAAAAAATTAGATTTACTTTCACTGTTTAAACAAATAAAATAAATTCATAGAATGTTTTGACAAAAATTCATAGTTTTGTAGTCAGTATGCAAAAACTTGTTAATTGTATCTGGAAATTCGTAATTTGCAATTTTTCTTTTATTTGGTGCCTAGAGAAGCAAAAAAAGGAATGACTCTTTTTGCTATAAATAAATAACCCAAGCTTTCTGAGACATCTGAACAGATAGCCTACCAATTAATATAGGAAAAACCTTGCAATACGCTCGAAGGGAAACTTCCACCACACATCTTACAAGAACGGTAGCAATAGAGCAGGTAATAGAGCAGACTTAAATAACCGATTTTGTCTGCTTCAAATATCTTAGGACACATTTACCGGGGGTATGGGAGAAGAAGCGAAAGGAGCTTACCCATACCCATATAGTCTAAAATAAATCGATCTGGCTATGCTTAGAGCCCGCATTTTTTTTTTCTTTTAAAGAAAAGCATTTTGTTTATTATACATTATAATTATAAGCACTGATTTCAATAATGATAGACATTCATGAGCTATCCAAAAGTCCTAAAATGAGTAAATGCTATGGATTTTTTTTATTATTATATTTTTTTACATGTCATCTGACAAGCTTCGATGTTTGTCAAAATATAATAAACTAGAAGCTGAATGTATTTCATTAGTAAGTTTGAATCAAATAATCAGTTTATAAATAAATATAGGTCCATGGTTGGCGCCCTCATTAATCATGTATCGCCGTTTGAATTTGCACATGTAAAGCATTTTTTTTTTTTTTTTATCATGCATGGATTACAGATTCTACTAAACTAATGACAATGATACAAATACTTGTGCGTGACCTTGCGAACGCATACAAAGGAAAAATTATGTGTACACAATAAATGTGCCCTTATTCGGGTTTACAAAAAAAAACTATTCAGTCTTGGTCCCATATATTTTACATCTAAATTGGTTATCGGTTACATCTACTACTGCTAACAACTCACCGCAGCACCAAGCCGCCTAAGGCCGACACAGCTACGCAGGCTCCTCCTCCGTCCCAATATATTCAAAGCCCCTCTCTTTACACACTCCCAGAAAATTCCCATTTCCTTTAAATCTTTCTTTATGAAATCCTCCCACCCAAGACGAGGACGACCTGCTTTCCGTTTAGTCCTAGACGGTTGGCCGAAAAGGACAATCTTCGGCAACCTGTCATCCTTCATCCGTAGAACGTGCCCTAAACATCTCAAACTTTCCTTCATTATAGCCCTAGAAAGTGGTATTGAATCACATTTTTCGTACAGCCCACTGCATGAAATACGGTCGGTCAGCCAGATACCCAGAACAATCCATAGGTGATTTCTCTGGAAAGCATCTAGCAAGTCTTCATCCGCTGTTCGGAGCGCCCGTGCTTCAAAGCCATATTTGACCACTGTCATCAATGTAGCTTCCAATATTCTAGCCTTGGTTTTCAGACGTACATTCCTATTCTTCCAAACTTTTTTTTAACCGTGAAAAAACACCCTTTGTCTTAGCTATTATACTTTAAACATCTTCACTGCTCCCGCCGTCTTTACTAATAATACTACCAAGGTAAGTGAAGCTGCCCACCTGATCAATCTTTTCGTTACCCAACATTACCTTTTCATGTTCACCTATTCCTAGCCTTAGTGACTTAGTCCTCTTAACATTAATTTTCAAACCTATTCTGGCACCCTGAACTCGCTAAACCTCTAAAAGTTCATTCATTTTGCTCACACTTTCATCTAGGATGCTTAAATCATCAGCAAATACATTCTTAGACCACACTGGCTATACATGACAAACGAAACTCAGAGAAGAGAGAAAATAACAAAATGAAAAATAAAATCAAAAAGGGTCTGTGTCTATCTTGTCAATTTACAGGAAACTAAAAACGGGTATATTCTCGTTTTTTTTTTGTTTTTTTTTTTCTCTTTTTATTTTTTTTTTGCAAAGTTGAAGTCATTGCGGAGGTCCTTTTAGAAATATTTGCTTTTATTTTGTAATTTTAATGGTTCGCTGGCTGACAAAATCCTCGTTTTTTCACCCTTTTTGATTTTATTTTTCATTTTGTTATTTTCTCTCTTCTCTGAGTTTCGTTTGTTAAATCATCAGCATAATCTAAGTCCAGGAGACTTTTCCCTCCCCATTTGTTTCCGTGGTCTCCCATTGCCTCTCCTGTGCTCCTTAAGACAGAGTCCATCAAAATGATCAATATAAAGGTGGATAGAACTCAACCCTGCTTAACTCCTGATTTAATACATAACCAGGTGCTAACCTCATTTCCTACCTTATCCACAGCAGTGTTATTCTCGTACATAACACTAATCACTTTAATGTAATTGTCTGGTATACCATACAAGGATAAGACATTCGCTAAAGCTTTTGTATCAATAGAATTGAACGTTTGCTCATAATCTATAAAACTGAGGACCAAAGGTGTTTGACAATTAAGGCACATCTCAATTATTAACCTAAGAGTGAAAGTTTGGTCGACACATCCTCTACCTTTTCTAAAACCGCACTGTCCATCTCTTAAAACTTTTTTATAGCATCTCTCAGTCTAAAAAGTATCATATTACTAAGTTATTTGCTACCTACAGAGACCAGACTAATGACTCGACAATTACCATACTCACTCTTATCACCTTTCTTATAGAGTGGTATAATTAAGGTTTTCCTAAAATCGTTAGGTACTTCCTCTGTTAAAAAAATCATATTCATAATCTTCAGTAACTTATTTCTAACCTCAGAGCCAACATATTTAAGAAACTCATTTACCGCACTATCAGCACCTGGAGCCTTATTATTTTTTAATCCTTTTAGTGCTGTCGCTAATTGTTCCTCACAAAACAAATCTTCTAGAATCACTACAAGATCACTACTAGATAATGATCTTTACTTTTAAAATCAATAACAGCACTCCTATGTACCATAGTTTTTTGTATTGATCCTGCCAGTCTTTGATTTACTATAAAATAATCAATAAGGTTTTCTGTCTTACCATCACGTGAATACCATGTTAACTTATGAGCCAATTTATGACCAAACACTGTATTGGTTATAAGTAGATTGTTATACCTACAAAACTGCAAAAGTCTGTAGCCAGTAATGATTTCTTTTCCAACATCAAATTTATCCAGGCTAGGATACCACCTATCCCTATGTCTATCGACTTGAGCGTTAAAATCTCCTAATAAAAACCCCATATTTCTACCTGGGACCCTATCTGTTTGCTCCTGTAACTGTAAGTAAAATTCATCAGAATCACTAGTATCTCTGTCAGTCGGTTCTACAGGGGCATATACTGCAATAACTGATACCCTGAACTTTTCAGTCATAAAATGAGCAATTAGTATTCTATTATTAATACCTTCCCAGTCTAAACAAGACTTAGCAGCTTCCTTGTTCATCATGAGCCCTACTCCCTGTCTATGTACCCCATCCTTCCTGCCTGAGTAAAAAATTCTATATCGTCTAATTTCATGCTTCCTACCCCTGAGATATGCCAGTTTCTGAAGCTTCTAATAAGTCCAGTTCGAATCGTCTGAATTCGTCAGTCACAATGTCGATACGATAGTCCTTTTTCAACGTCGTAACATTCCAAGTTCCTATTTTCACGATCTTTAAATCATTGAAATTACTTTGGCCTTAGGAAAAGCAATTTGTCCCGGATACCAGTGCTGTACGGGGATCAGCATATCTTCTCAAGTGTACACCGAAGCGCTTAAGCCGGCTTAGAACCGGACAGCAAGAAGTCCCTGGGACCTCCAGTATGAATGAAGGCTTTGTGCAATCCTAGGCCCATCTTGGTCACAACATGGTTTTCAGCACTTGGCGATGCTCTTCTATCAACAAGAGTCGAAATCCTGCACAGACAGTCTCAAGCCTATTACCTCCGACTCATTGTACATTCATGCCTACAAACATTATGCTACTACGGGGAGGCAACTCATAGTAGATAAATTTGCTAGGAAGAGGTTTTTCAGCCCGAAGACGTCCGTCAAAACAGGTCAAGCCCAGAAGAATTATCCATTAATCAGAATCCCGTGTGAATTCTTTGTCGTTTACTAAGCTATAATTTCCTCGAGGCGCGCCACTCCTCGAGTGTAGCAATTATTATAATGGGTGTGTTTGCATTTTCAAGCGTGTGCACGTATGTAGTAATTAAAAATTATCTGTAATAAATCTGCACTTAATTCATCTTATCGAAACCTCTTCAGTTCCTTACACGTATATCATATATTGAAATGAATCCTGGAATGGGCGTAAATCAATGATGTAACTTGGATATTTGTGTTTGCATGTATACATGTGTGCAAATGTATATGTGTTCGTCCTATATCCTTTGTGGCAATGTTAAATAACAATCTCTTTCATACTGTTAAAAAAAAGTTGATTGTTCTTTTTGTTTTTTTTATTGATTATCTTAAGTTTGCATAATGTATAGGGTAAGGAAAATAGTTTCATGAACATTACTAACGCTACGAAGGCGTTTATTCAGAAAAACACTTTATTCATCTGTGCTAACAGCCGCAAACTAGATATTCTATGCCAAAACCCGCCGCCAAGTGTTGCAGCCACAATGACTCATTGGGAACTGCTGCGAAGCCACACATGTAACTTCTGGCTCATGGGTAAAACGTGAATGTGATGTTTCACGCATGCCATAGAATTTGGGGAGCTCCATGAATAAGTTTCATACACATGGGATGAAGATAAGACGAATATAAGAAAGCTTTCTTCTTAGGGATTTCTGTATCAGCTAAGTGCACGGCTAATAACTGATATGATGGCCCTGCGTGGTTTTCTACGAATATAGAAATCCGTAAACCGATTGGCTTACGGATGTGAAGACGCAACTTAATTGGAACTCTACAAGTCACTGGGTCTGACTTGAGTTTCTTAAAGACGCAGCTAAGTGTTAGTTACTAACAATCTATCTCCTGGTCCCTACAATATTTAATTGAGAACCAGTAAGCCACTTTGATAGATGTGAATGACAAAAATGTAGCCCCTCCTCGTCGAAGTTTGTTCGATTATGAACACGCTATACCGAAAATCTAGGCAATGACCATGTTTGTTTGAATTTTTCCAGCTTGCCATGTAATTAGGCAGATGACAAAATATTTAGACCCCCACACCCTCTTCCCCACTGATTCTGGATCAGATGTGGACCGTTGAAAGGGAGAATAATTAGTCTTGGTTTCGCTTCCCGCTGTGCTCGGGTCCAATATCCCTGCCTGGTAGCCAGGGGCGTCGTTGGGGGTGGCAAGGGGGCAGTTGCCTCCGCCCCCAATAATGTGGAGAAAAAAATATTACACATCCCATGCCCTTTGAATATCCAGATATGGACCCCTCTTGCCCCCCCCTCAATAAAAATACTGGAGATTCGCCCCAGCTGGTAGCTATGGTGATGGCAAGAACGTATGAACCCTTTTTCCTCCCCCACCACCTAGGCTGAATAGGCCACTGACTGTGAAAAAGTCTAATCCAGAGAATTTAATTGTTACTTTTGACGAATTTTGCATGAGACCGGACCCCTTTCAGTAGATAGCCTGATAACTAGGATTTAGGGATCCCTCTACTTTCACATAGATGGGATGGTCCCTGACCCGACAAGGGATACATGCTACCCTAACTGTTACCCCTCAACATGTTTGGTTGAGATCCAACATTCTGTTTTGGTAGATGTCCATATAACAAGAATGTAAGGGCTCCCTCGCCCCTTAGGGGTATGACTATTTGTAGACAAGCAAAATGTACTCCTCGGATACTATCGGTCAAGTATTGTAAATATTTACAGATATATTGATAAAAAACGGTCATAAGTTTTTTATTGTTTTTAATTCATTATTCTTTTTTTTATGCATAGTTGGATTCTTCTTTTTGTTTTTTTTAATGAATTGAACACACGGTTGACCTGGTGTCACTGAATATTATGCCAGTCCTTCTTTTCTGTTTTAATAAAACAAATGTCTAATATCACAAATAAATATCATAAGTCCTGACGGGCCAAAACACATTTTTTAAACTAAGACAATACTGAAAAGATAATTGAATTTTTTTGTTAAGTTAAAAAACACAAAAAAATAATTTGGCAACGTCAAGCATCATAAATATTTATGAATATATTGATGACAAATATTCGTCATTTTTTCATTGTTTTTTTCGACATTATTGGCTTTCCATGCAGGGTTGTACTATTTTTTAATATATTTAACACATGATTGATCTTTTGTCACTGAATATTGTGCCAGTCTTTCCTTTCAATTTTCTGTTTTATTGTTTAAATTATCAAACTTTTCCTGTGTATAATTCCCTTTCAACAATAGTTATTTTTGAAAAAAGCTGTTTACAGCCTACGGGATAAAGAGTCAGAACCTTCCAGGTATAATTTAATATATTTGGCAAAAGTTATAGGAAATAATTTAAGTTATTTATGAAGTGAAATTGCGGAAGTATCGTCTAGGTAACTTGTTTCAATATTAGATTTCTTATCCACTTTATTTCATTTCAGGTTTCCTGATTTATTTTGGTTACGGCCTGTGGTTTAGTAGTGAAGAATATATTCGGAAGGGAAAACCAGTTCCAGGATCTGGACCACTTCTTCCCGTTACCAATGGAGAGGTCAATAAGTCCTTTGTCAGTGACGAAAGAATTGAAATGAGCTCAGAGAGTTCAACTGACCTTGAAGCTGCTGATTCTCAAGGTGTTGAAAATGATGATACTGGCCTTCGTAAATATCAAACTCTGGGAGCATTGCATAAAGCTGATAGTATGCTCAGTGAACTATCGAGAAGTCATATTTCATTAGTTGATGGCAATTATGAGCTGCATATGAAACTTCAAGGGGTATTCGATGGGGTAGAGAATTTGGAAGTTAGTCCTGATTACATCCCTGTCACAGTTGAGGCTCGGGAGGTAATCCTTAAGGCTTATAAAGCCCCTTCTCTGACTGTCGAACAACAGGAAGCTATGAACGGCTTGACAGTTATGCAAACTGCACTTCATATAATGCTCAAAAAATACTTTTCTGTAAGTAAAAATGAAGAAAATCCATTACATACAAAGCTGCAGCAAATTTTTGATGGTACTTTTGAACTTTCAAAACCCGAAATGTTTATCCCTCTGCCTTGTCCTCCCCCGTCACTGCCAAGGTCAATGCCACTAATGCCTGAAGTTGAAATTCCGGTGGAGATTCAACAAGTTTTGACTGCAGTACCTGTTGTGCACAAAAACGCGCAACTTGTCTTTACAAACGATAATTCAGGTGATGCCTTACATTTAAAACTTAGAAGGATCTTTGATAACATTGATGTCTTATCACCATCACCTTCTTTCGAACCCGAAGAGCTTCAAGGAGATAGCATCATACCACACATGGAACCTGTCAATCCGGTTGATCCAGAGTTCTTGAAGGTGATTGGTCCAATGATCGAAGCTGCTCATTTAACTGCCCAATCATATTTCTTATCAAAAGTAATACCGAAAGGCAAACCAAACTTATTGCCGATGATGCATGAACTCAAATCAAAAGTTGTAGAAAAGCCTGCTGAAAATTTTGAATTCCAGAAAGTGGAAAGCGCAACAGTTGTGCAACCTACTCCTCCAAGCAGTCCAATAAAACAAGTAAATAGTGATTTACTCAGTGCCCTGAAAAGTAGTTTTGATGCTCGCAAGGATAAAGAAGGTAAAAGTGAACCGCAAGCTGATATCCCCAATGATATCGAGACTTAAGAAATCACGTTAGTAACGTACGGGTAGCAGTAATATTTGCACATTCCAATTTGATTACTCGCTGTGAAAGAATAGTGTTTGTTTCTAGTTCATTTGTGTTTAAAGATATTTTTTGTATCTTCATGTTTAGAAACTCTATCAGACCAGAGAGGGGTGTTGCCCCTTTCTAGTTTGAAATTAGAGGAAGGGGAGTGACCTTTTAGTATTTATTTTATTTTTAGACAAAATCTTAATCTTCTCTGTTTGTTGCATCCTCGGTGTCCCTTAGATTATTTGATACTGAATTTAATATTACTTCTACTAATAACTCACTGCAGAACCAAGACGCCTGAGGCCTACGCAGCTGCGGACGCTCCTCCTCCATCTCAATCTGTTCAAAGTCTTCCTCTTTACACCCGCCCAGGAAGTACCCAAATAAAATGCTAATGATATATTTTAAAGAAAATACATGAAATCGAATGCGTCCTTTTATTTTCCAGTCATTTAAAGAAAATCAAATTTTTGCTCTTTGTTAATTGGAGGATTAAATTGAACCGTCTTATGGTTCAATTAAAACAAACCAAATACATCAGTGGTAACAATGCAGGTTTGTTTTTTGCATCTGGTTCTTACTGAAAATACTTACTCATGAATTACTCAGTTGTGCTTCCTCAAATGCAAAAAGAAACTGATTGTAACCATGGGAAATTTCCCCTTAAGACAGAGGAGTTTTTTCTAAGGCAACCGTGGTAGAATAAAAAAAAAATGTACTCGCAAGAACACCCGTAGAGATAAAGGGCGATGCTTTGCCTCCCTCCTCCTTTCTTGAAGACAAAAATGTACAAAAGACGCAAGATTTTGTAATATTCAGAAACAATTTTACACTTTTCTGGCATATAAAGCCCCCCCCCCCGAAACACTTCTGCGGGTACCCGTCGCCACTTTTTTTTTAATTGACCATATCCCTATGTTTTGATTGTGATCTCCAGTTACATTAAATAACCTTAGATCGAGCAATTTAAATATTTGAATCCCATGCCATGCGCTTATATGATCATGTATTAAATGCGTGCTTATTTTGTTTACCAGAAAAATTGATTGAATTGAAAAATTGAAAAATTGATTACCAGAAAAATTGTAACTTAAAAAAAAATTGATTGTGATGTTTTCCTTTTTGTTAATTGAGGGAGTCAATTGAACCCTTTTCAGGCTAAATTAACATGAACCAAGTATGAGAGGTGTAGTATGTTAACATTTCGTTTGTATTAGGCTCTTACGCAAAATCCCTACTCACAGTTAACATCACACAAATGAATGTGCTAAACTCATCTGATGATTACCTCTTACGATGATGGAAATAACAAAGATTAGAAAACAATCAACCATTCTGTTAAAGATATTTCGGTACTTGTTCATTATAACTAAACCAGTGTTACAAACTGTACAAGGAAACCAGACATGAAACCCATCTAACGGGTACTTGCAAGAGGTAAATGGATTGCAAAGCGTGGTTTCTCATTGAGTTTACAATATTTAAACGTTTGTTTTTTAGGTTTAGGGGGGGGGGTACCTAGGTTAGGTTACGTATTTAATATATGCTATGCTTTACCCCTCATCCCCCCTAATGTGCAAACATATAGCCCAAATTCGTTTCTAAACTATTATATTTCCATCCTATTTTATTTCAGTAGTATTAACCAAACTTGGTTAATTCGTGTGTAGCGCTGGTTTAGTTATAATTCACAAGTACTGATATTTCGCATATCTAAAGAAGGTGTTTCAGTTTCGAAATTAAACCAAACAAATTAATCTCCCCTTAGACAAATCTATTGTCCCGAGGTTTTGACTGTGTGCACCAATGCTGCAACATTTTTTCTTTTTTACCATTATTTTATTGTTACCATTATTTTATTTATTGTTTTATTATTTTA
This sequence comes from Artemia sp. Qi Xiang Cuo, assembly GCF_049724085.1. Classification (NCBI taxonomy): domain Eukaryota; kingdom Metazoa; phylum Arthropoda; class Branchiopoda; order Anostraca; family Artemiidae; genus Artemia; species Artemia sp. Qi Xiang Cuo. The sequence goes on from NC_142801.1 coordinate 18,948,983, forward strand.
TTATGTAGAAATATAGTCTTCGTTTTTTGTATTTCTACGGTAATATTAGACATCACACTCTTGAACGAAAATTCGGTAGTTGACAAGTACTTATTTTATTTTATCTGTTTCTGTAGTCTAGGGGATGCATAGGCATCCCTAAGCGCTACACTTTTTTTATTGTTAAAATATCTTATGAATGGAAATAATTAAAAATTCATGTTTCGCCGAAATTTTGCCAAAATTGAAATAATTCTGAAAATTCGCGACAGATCGTTGAGACTCAAACGCAAAATTTTTACCATCACCTCCAAGTTGAATTTAAGACTATTATTGCTGTTATTTCTGTTGATTAATAAGGCTGTTTTTTTAGTTGTATGGTTTTGTCTTTACTATTTACAAGCTTATTAATGGCAACTCAATTTTTTTTCCTTTTTTTTATTCTTTTTTTTAAATAGTTCAATGTTCCTGCAAAATCATCAAAACTTAGATAATATGAAAAATTCTGGAAAACTTGATGATATTCGCCACCACTATTCTCATTCCTTACAGTATTATTATAATTGTCTTATATTTCAAAGTAAAAGTCCTTGGTTAAGCCCTGACAGGCATGTACGTGATTCTTTATTTTTGAGGAGAAAGGGCGCAACTTCGAAAAAAGAACACCGAGTGTAGGCTTTTCCATAATTATATGAAAAATTTATGAAGTTTGTATGGATAGTTCAAAAAATTTCAACTCGAGATCTCGAAATCGGTATTGACGAAAATTCCCTCTTCCCTTCTACATGTCTATCTATACTTCCGTCGAATTTGGTTGTTGTTAGGGAGTGGGCGAAGGCTCTGAATTTTATGAAAAGTAAAGTTTTAAACTTTATTAAGTTTTTTTGAATAAACACCATTAAAAAATAGTGATAAATATACAAAATCGAGAAATCGCTAATAAAAATGAACCCCCGAAAAAAGCTATTCCTTTTCCGAAAAAAATTTCTTGAAAAGAAAATTTTAGTCTGTAGGTTATCTTAAATAACTTGAGTAAGTTTATTTTAAGAAAGTTGTCGTAAGTAGTTTGATGATCGGATCATGTATATATTCTAATATAAACATACAGTGTTTATTCTAATAAACACTATTAAATAAATAGTGATAAGGACATAAAAATCGATTAATTCCTAATAAGAATGAATCCCGCAAAAAATTATTCCTTTTCCGGAAAAAAATCCGTAAAAATATCTTGAAAAGAAATTTTAGTCTGTAGGTTATGTTAAGTAATTTGAGTAAGGTTATCTTAAGTAAGTTTTCTTAAGTAATTTGATGATGGGATGTTGTATACATTCTAATATATTCATAAAGTGTTTATTCTGATGAACACTATTTAAGAAATAGTGATAAAGAGAAAAAATCGAGTAATCGCTAATAAGGATGAATCCCAGAAAAAATTCATTCCTTTTCCGGAAAAATCCGAAAAAATTTCTTGAAAAGTAAGTTTAGTCTGTAGGTTATCTTTAGTTATTTGAGTAAGTTTATCTTAAGTAAGTTTTATTAACTAATGTGATTTTGGGATCATGTATATATTTGTGATCCGGGATATTTCTGTCAATACAATTGTTAAGTGTATTTTATTTTACCGTGATAGTTTTTCTCTTTGTTTTATTTGCCAACTAACGGTAGAATTTACGGTACTTAGAAATTACCGTAATAGAATTACGGTAGGCTTACGGTAGAATTTTCCAGCAGATAAGAAACAAAGATCCATAGAACGTATCTTAGCTCGTATAGTCCTGCCGTGGACGCGGTATGGAAACCTTGTCCTTTGTGTAATTTTTAAAGGATATTTACTGTATGATATTATAGATGGATTCCATTATGCTCTATACTCATTTTGGTCAAGTCTTGTTTCAAATCTAAGAATTGGCATTTCAAAGAGTTATTCCCAGGGTTGTTGCTACTTTCTTTGTTTATTTTTTTACTCAATGCTAAATATGCTAATATCATTCATGTTTAATTAATATTGGCCCGTGTTGTGGTACATTATTGATATTTTATTTTGTTGATTTTCAATTGTTCGGATGTTCTGTTGTTTTATTTTAGATTATACTGATGTTTTTAATTATTCGTTTTTATTTTAGCTTTGCTATAGTTATACGACTTAGGGTATAACAGACTAGGAATAAAGGGCTGTTCTCAGGTTTTTTTCGCCTTTTTGTCAAAGGAGACCTATATGAATTGTTTCAGGGGGAGGGTGGGTAAGGATCTAATTTTTTGCCCTCTGGAATAGAATGTTCAGAGACATACTTCCGCCTCCCCCCTCATCTCCTTTCTTTCTGAAAATCCTGTGGACACCCTGGTGGTTCAAAACCCACCTTGCAACTTTTTGCCTATTTTTATACTTTTGCCTTCCGCCACCTCTCTTCTTTCTCAAAATCACTAGATTTTCAGGTGGCTCAAATCCCAACTCGCCACTTTTAACCAAGAAAGTATTTGACTATGTACAACCTGAAACCCTGTTTTCAATGAGGAAAGAACTTCGTTAGCAGTTCTGAAGTTTTCGTTATAGAAGATTCTTCTTTGAAGGATAGATAAATTTGCTTTCCTTTGAACGAAAGCAAAGATAAATATAAAATAAAACATGCAATAAACCATATTGCCGTTTATGGAAAAAAAGTGAAAAACAAAACAAAAAACAACAGACCTTTGGGAAAAGAATCGATTTACAAGAATGGTAGCGGTCATGGTTGCCTTCTGACTTGAGCCTCTATTACTACGAGAGTCTGTGGGGTGGGCAGTTCCAACGGCAGGTACATATTCTTTCGAATTGTTGAAAAATCGTTTGGCTTATTGTATATTTTGAGGAGGTTGTTGCGCACTAAGGCACCACTTAACTCTGTAGTATGAACAGAGGTGGAAATTCTAGTGGTTCTAGCCCAGCCCTTCCATATTTTTGGGTGGATCTTAAAATGTTTATATACTTTTGTAACATTGAACGACTTAATAAAGGTCTTTCCTTTATTTGGACTCCTCTTTCATGATATTACTTTGTCATATTACAGTATTATTTTTCAATATAAAAAATGAATAAATAAGAAAGCCGGGCCCAGAAACAGATGTGTGCAATGTCAGCTTTGCCTGAAAAGCTCCGAAACCGGACAGGAATACTGAGAATGTCAAAACTGATGAATTATAGGAAAGCTATAGGAAAATATGGAACAAGTCATTGAAAATTATGAGGTATCGGAGAAGTATTACTTTACTTACACATCTGCTTTTGAAACTGAGTGAAGACTAGATAAGATAAGATTTATTGCTGAAAAACGGCTATCACAAGCCCAAAAGGGCCGAATTAGCACTCTAGTGTCAAATACAGCGAAAAAAGAACAACAAAAACAAACAATCAAACAACAACAGAAAATTATAAAAGGGTCAATGTCAAATACGTAAAAACATTAAAAACAAAAAACAAAATAAACTCATAAAATTAGAAGGCCAATGTCAAGTCAGCAAAAATGTCAAAAAAACCAAAGACTCGTAAAATTAACAAGGGGATAAAGTAAAATTAAAACAAAAACATAAGTTAGTTGGTGACTAACAAACATAAATATAAAACCTCCAAATTTGCAAAATGGGCATTAAAATTAATAACTATGAGGTAAAGAGTGAGTGAGGGGGGGGGAGGCAGTGGAGATTCAGTGGTTGAAAATCTCAACTATGTAAGGGATAAAAGTTCTTCTATATCTTTCAGTGCAAACTCTTATTGGGGCGGGAAGAGGGATTTTTGTTAAAATAAAATGCGGGAGGCGGGGTTGAAGGGGTGAAAATTGACCTGGAAAAGGTAGAGTTTTTCGAGGTCTATGAAGAATATTGTTAGGAAACCGCAAAGTAATTTTTGCTGTCATTTATTTAAGGATGACAAGATTAGCCCTCCTAAGAAGGGAAATATAAGGTACTGTACCCTCATTGAAGATAATTCTTAGGCACCTTTTTTGTACTGCCTCTATTGTGTCCAACAATTCAATGGAAATGGCAGGATAGCAAACAGGACATGCGTACTCAAGGGCTGGGCGTACAAATGACAGGAAAATCCTCAAACAATGTAATTTAGGGCATTTAAATTTTTTAAGGCTTTCAGGAAGGGAATATTCGACATTTGCACGTTTTAAAATATCATTAATATGGCAATCTCATTTTAAGCCGCTTGAGGTGGTAACATCTAGTAGTTTCATAGTGGTGACAGACATTTCAGGGGGGATTGGACAGGAGAAAGAAGGAGGAGTTTTAAGGAAATTAATAGTAAGAACAGTTGACTTTAAAGGGTTGACTTTCATATCATCAGTGAGAGTTTTGGCTGATATCGATTCCAACATGTACATTGGGTTGCTTATAGAATTTTTGGAACATGTCCCTAAGACAGTTAGATCATCAACAAATTTCCATCTATCCAGGAAATAAACACCAAGGTTGTTTATCATTGTAAGAAATAAAATTGTACCTAAGAGGGTTCTTTGGGGCACACCATTATAAATTGGGAGGGGATCAGAATATACATTCAGGTATTTCACGACTTGCGTTCTGTTAGAGAGGAAAGACGCAATTATTCTAATTAAATAAGGGCCAACTTGAAAGTCATTAGATAGCTTTTCTAATAGTATATTGTGGTTGATTAAATCAAAAGCTTTTTGTAAGTCAACGGCAATAACATTGACCTAGGTATAGGGTTTTTAGATTGTGTTACATATTATGTCCATAAAGTGAACAAGATAGTGGGTGGTAGATATAAAGCGTAGGTTTTCGAATTGTCTTTGGTCAACATTTGGGATTATTTTTACTTTCAACCACTCAGCTAAAAAGCTTTCATATAACTTCGAAAAAACCGGAGTAAGAGTAATGGGACGGGCACCATCAAAATCTTGATTATTACCTTTCTTTTTTACGGGAGTAATAAAACCTAATTTCCAACAATTTGGAAATTTACCAGTAGATGTAATTTCATTAAAAAGTAAGGACAAAGGCTCTGAGAGGTTGTCGGCAAAGGCTTTAATTAGTACAATCGGAATGTCTAATGGACAATACGGACATGTACTACACTTTTTAATGTTCTTAATTTTTGCCTGCACATCCGAGGGCGAAATAACGGGAATATTGAAAGAGCACAAATCATAAGGAGTGTCAAAAGAAAGGGGAGGGAGGGTCTGAACAATGGAAGAGAGAAACCTCTTCAGATCATTGGCTGTAACTGAAACGTATTTTTGGAAACGAAAATATATATAATTATGCGTTTTCCCACAAATTTTCTTTATTCTATTATACTATTGTTTTGGCTTTGTAGAAAATAAATCCTGGACTTTGCATTTGTAATATGAAGAAGCAGATTTACGTATTTCTTTTTTTATATGTTTATGCAGTGAGCTCGCTTCGGATGGTTTACAACTCTTTATTAGATTCAATTTAATTCTAATTAGTTTTTTCAATTGGCTAGTAATGTATGGTTTGTCTTTATAACATGTTTTTACTTTTTTCACAGGGAAGGAATTTATGTATTTTGTTTTAATCAGATTTTAGAATTCGGAGACTTTAAAATTAATGTAATTTTTTCCTTTGAGGGCCTGCCAGTTTTCATTGGTAAAAGACACCGTTTTCCATTTCCATTCCATATCTAGAAGATGTGTAGTTATGATCATACACAATTTTGATGTTGTCCTCTCCCCGCCCATGTAAGTGGTGCCAGTGCCCCTAAATTTCACGTCGTTAAACGTCCCCCAAAAACAAAGAGTATCGAACACGTCTCGTACATATATCAGTTTTATAGTTATTTAACACTGTCAAAACACATACAAATAGGCCTCTCTTTGTCAGGGATGTTATCAAGGAAGGGAAAGCCTCGGGTTTCACTCTCTTCAAAAGTCCTATATTTTCCTGAATGCTGGGGCAATTCTTATTCAAATTATAAATTTTTTTTTAGCTCCAATCCCTAAAAACTCCTGTGTCCGTGCCTGCCTTGTATCCAAATCACGTTTGAAAAAACGTGATTTGTCACGTCACCCTAGAAACAAAATCACCCTTGATTTGTTCACTGGCCGAAAATTACCCTCCTTTTCTAGGTTATTTTTAGTCATATTTTCGTTTTTTTTTGTCAAAGGTGTAGAGAGCTAGTGTGGTCTTAGAACGTATTTATTTTATATGTGGTCTTAGAACGTATAATGCGAAAAATGGATTGAATGGGTGCTAAAGAATGGACATGCTATACGTTTTTGGAGAACGCAACCCTTTATGAAAGAAGATGACAGACTTCATTGACTATGTGTGTCAAGGCTGAGTTGAGCAGGTTCTACGGATAATCAGACCGGATTTGTGTGTAATTTTAAAAAACAAAACTTAATTGCACGTGTCTGAGTACTGGTTAATTCGCTTCAAGTACAACTACCAAGGCTGTAGTCAGGTGGGTCGTTACTGGGTTTGAACTTCTCTCCCCCTTTTCCCAAATATTTGAACGATTCGAAAAAGTGACAAAAATGCATTTGATCAAATTTTTGATTCGTTTTGTAAAGTTTTTTCGTAAACACCCCTCCCCCCAAACGAAATACCCTCCCCATCTTCCATCTATCAAAAGCATCTTCCCCATCCTGCATATGATCTTCAAAAAAAAATCCTGCGTATGGCCTTGACAGTTAAGATAGACTAGATATTTATTTCAACCAAAAAAATGCTACTCAATAGCAAAATCACAAATCCCCCACGAAGGCTCCACGGCCTGTAAAAGAGCGGGATCACGAAAAAAGAGACTAAATATTAAATTCTTAATCATTTATGCACATTAAATGCAAAAACTCCTACTCACATAAATAAAGAGCAGAAAAAAAGAGAAGAAGCGAGAGAAAGAAAGAGACTTCATTCAAATATGAAACTGAAATCAGGCGATGCAGGACCAAATCTTACAACTGTAAGATTTCCGATTGTAACCCTCTAAAAATCTTTATTTACTTAAAGTCTACGTGAAAAAGGAACTATATTTCATGCTCTAAAGATTTTTCTAATATACTCCTATAAAAAATTATAGGACTTTGAAACCTACAAAACGGTTTCAAAGGTCAAAAAGCACCTACAAAGTCCTATTTTATTTTAAATCATAAATAGTTGTAAACTTTGGCGTGAGAATTTTCTTCCAAATTTTTCATATGCTTCATTACTCCTGTAGAACTTAAGGGATTAGTATTTGAGATTTTGAGCATAGTACCTGTTCTTCCATGAAGGAAGTGTCGGTGCCCCCTAAAGCCTAATGTTGATATTTTTCTCCAGGGCTATTGAACACTCGTACGAAAAAAAAAGAAAAAAAAATCAACCTCCTTTACTTTGTTGTCTTTAAATATTTATTATATATTATTATTTTTAAATATAAAAATATAAATATAATAAAATAAATATTTAAATATAAAAATAAATATTTATTATTGTCAAGATAAGGAAGATACCTTGCATAAGAGTGCTTGTAAAATAATAATGATGGCCACAGAAAAACTAATAGCCTACATCTAAAACGTAGAGTAAAAACAATCTGGTCTATATTTTCTTGTCTATCTGCTCGCTTCTTCCCGTATCATATTTTACATCACTTATCCATCACTTTACTTTCATTAAGAAGTGATTTATAAAAACTCTGAAATGGATCTAGCTTATACGGTACCAGAGTTAGCTGAAACCCATTACTCATTTTTAACCTTGATGGAATATGCCTTTAAAAAATGCCGAATTCTAAAGTTTCATAGCCTTCATTTTTTCAAAGAAAAAACTATAATTGTCTTTTAAGATAATTATGTTTCAATTTTTTTAAAACAGGTTAATAAAAATTCATCATGGGGTATATTCAAAAGAGTGGTGAAAATCTGGAGACCATAAAAGTCTGCTACGCCGTCAGTAAGTGCTATTTGTCTATTATGATTCAAAATTTACAGGAATATTTGTTATTATTTGTATGCACAAATATCTTTATAAATTGAATAAATTTTCTGATTGTGGCATTGGTATTCGCAAAATTTGGAAGGTGATAAATTCTGTCCTTATATCTTTTCTTTAATCTCAACTATGTGGCAAAGCTGTGTGATGAAGGGTAATGTCAAACAGAAATTCATTAGAGTATTCACTACTATTGGTATGGACATTGCTTCTACTTTTGCCTCGTCCCAGTCTAGGCATGATTTTAAATGTTAGCTTAGACCTCCTTGCTTTAAGTTTGTGGTTCTAGGGCCGATATCAAATAGCGAAATTATTATTTTATGTTCTTTTGGCTATTTTTAAAGTTTTTAATGGTTATTGGCTTTATTTATTTCTTCTGGTATTTATGGCTTATGCTTATTATCATGGTTAAACTACTTTTAATGGCTTAAAAATCCGTCATCATTTCACCCTGATTCTATTCCTAACAAGATGGTGTTTCTTCTTCATCCTTCTTTCAATAATGTCTCCCCTAGCAAAGCTTGTTAGTCTGTCATTTGAACGGGGTACTTCTCCGATTGATTTTATGGGTCCTGGGGTTATATTTTAAACTAGGGTGGGCCAAGAAAGGATCCAGGAAAATATTGGCCTATTTCCACGTTGTCTCTATTCAGTGAAATCTTTGAAGGGCTAAACTTCCTCGTTTTCTTTTCTAAATTCTAAAATGTTTCTTCACGATTTTCAGTTTGGTTTTTGAAGTGCCAACTGACTCAGTTTGGCTCACTGAGGATGCCTTTGTAACTTTTTTTTTCTGATTGCTCTTAAATATTCTGGGATTATAGTTTTATATAAATTTGGACCAATCTATATATCCCGCAAATTACATATCCAGCAAATCTATTCAATTCAATTTATTTATAACCTGTCAAAAAAAGGGCGCAAATTCCCTAAATGACGGAGTAAAAATGAGGGGAAAAAAGAGAAGGAGAAGAAAATTTATACTCAGAACAAAAATAAGGAGTTTTTACAATCATAATAACATAATCATAAGATCCGTAATGTAACACAAGAATAATAGAAAAGACATAAATCATAAGACATAAAAATCGTAACCCAATCATAAAAATCATAAAAATAAAGAAAATCAATCATCATTAAGTTTACTGGCGGAAGATTTAAAAGCTTTCACTCTCTTATCAATAATTGTAGAAGGAAAGATGAGTTTAAATTTCTGGGACAAATTTGACAGGTTTATGTATCCAGCTTAAAGATCGGTCATCATTTCGCCCTGATTCTATTCGAGCATTAAGATAAGTAACCTCTCAAAATGTGACGATTTCAGCCTAGATTGGCACGTGAATACAGTATCTACAAAAACAAAATAGACAGACCTAATATTTTTTGCTCACATATGTTTTTTGAGCCGAGAGGGTAATAGGGGTTATCCAGTTAATTTAAAAATATTACTTATGTTCTTCCCTTCCAAATATTTTGTGTTGATTAAGGTGGCTTTCTGTATTATTGCCTTAATCCTTTATTGCGGAATTGTATCCTCAAGACAATTATTGTCACTTTAGTTTACATCTTTTTAGCAGTTAATATGAAATATTATGTTATATCTATTTCTATTATATTATAAGACGACTTTGTGAGTTAAAAAAAAATAATGTCGCATTGAAATGACATTAAAAGTTATTCCCCTGGGGCTAATAGAGTATTTAGTTCTCTTCCTTCCCAGGTTAATCCCCAATTTTCAATTCTGTATCCTTATTTCCTTAGGGGATAGTAATTTGATAGAAGTTTTGTTGTCACTTATATTTTTCATGGCTTTCCTAAAACCGGTGAAATGTCATCAGTGGATCATCCAAGGTTATAATGTAATCTTCTTTTTTGTAACAATGCAATCTAAGGGGAATAATTGTATGGACGGATGAAACCTAGATTTAACTTATTAATCGGATTTGGGAGTAGGATAGTGTTGATTCATACTCACGTTTTTAGTATGTAGGGGTGAGGGGCAAAGTTGTCGTTTTCCAGTCCTTCCAATGAGAAAAAAACGAAGGTATTTTCAATGAAAACACCCTCAAAAAAGAAAATTTTCAAAATAGGGGGGGGGGGTCTAGAAGCACAGGACCCCCTACCCTTCCCTAACCCCCCCTCCCCCAAATGGCCCCACTGATGGTGTATTCCTTCTTAAAGCTGTGTCCTATTTAGATCGTTCTTGTGGCCAGAAATATCAATTTGCCAGTTTTATAAAGAAACAAAATATGTAGCCGATTTTGAGGCCGGGCCCCGGCATGGTTACGCGACAGGCTTGTATTTATATTGATTGCCATTGCCACTTATCTTATAACTGCAGACAATGTGAGCCTCTTCTTGATGTCATGGTGTCACCATAGGTTCAATAGAACCACCATGGGAAAAACACAAATTCTTCCTTAAAGTTGTGACCTTTTTAGATCGTTTTAGTGGCCAGAAATGGAAATATGCCAGTTTTAAGAAGAAAAAAACTATGTAGTCGATTTCGAAACCGGGCCCCGGTACTCGGCATGAGATGGGTTTGTATATATTGATTCTCTGTGTAAGTAGCAACCTCCAAATGAGTCAGCTTTGTTTGATACTCTTTTCCTAGGGAAAATGGAAGGCTCCCCAGGGACCACATAGAACATTGAAGGATCCCAATGATTTGTAATCAGCAGTTGTGCAGTTTATGACATCTTTGTAGGTTTGTACTGGGTTTTGCGCCACATTTTGTTGGCATCGAAGATTGTGATGACGTTGTTCTTCTAACGTAATATTTCTTTCCTTGTCACTTTCATTTTTGACTCGTTCTGATTTTTGCTGTCGCTTGTCGTCTTACAGCACAATTCTATTTTTTCACTCCATTTTTGACACATTCTGATAATACTATACTATATATATATACTATAATATATATACTGTATATATATACTATATATATATATATATATATATATATATATATATATATATATATATATATATATATATATATATATATATATATATATATATATATATATATATATATATATATATATATATATGTATACATATATATATATATATATATATATATATATATATATATATATATATATATATATATATATATATATATATATATATATATATATATATATATATATATATATATATATATATATATATATATATATATATATATATATATATATATATATGTGTGTGTGTGTGTATGTATATATATATATATATATATATATATATATATATATATATATATATATATATACTAATTTCTGTTTTTAGAGTGTATTAGTGTCATTGTTGCTAGTTACTTACCAGCAACATGTTACTTATATATATGCTAGTTACTATATATATATATATATATATATATATATATATATATATATATATATATATATATATATATATATATATATATATATATATATATATATATATATATATATATATATATACTAATTTCTGTTTTTAGAGTGTATTGGTGTCATTGTTGCTAGTTACTTACTGTTAATTGACATCAACGATTTGATAAAAAAATATACACGATATAAAAAAATTGTAGAATTATACGTGGTTTAGAAAGCATTTGAACCACAAAAGAATTGATGTTATTAGCAAGAAATTAGCATTAGAAATTAGCAAGATAACTTAGAAAACAGTACTCCCCCTTGGCTCCCACTCATAATTTGCAGTACCATAAATGCTGCACAGAAACGCAGAAAGATGAAAATCGTTTTTTTTTTTTTATTCATTTGATAGAATTAACACAAGCAAATGTAGGTGCATAGAAAATAAAGATGCACTGCTGCGTCACTATTTTTCGTCTGTGAATAGCAAGACCGTGTCCAAGGGGGGGGGGGGTTAGGGCGTTTTGAACCCCCCCCCCCCCCCCCAAAAAAAATGTCTGACTCGTACAAACGTAACAAAAATGAATAAAATCAAATTTTGTACGCGTTTTTTGAATTTTTTTGTGTAAACCCTCCTCCCGAAAAAAATCCTTCTGTAAAACAACCCCTGAAAAAAATCCTGGATACGGCCCTGGTGATTAGAAAAATAATATATTTTTTTGTTCATTTACTAGATTCAATTTGTTATCAAGCTATCTGAAAAATAGCTTTTTAATCTAGCTTAATTAGCAAAATTTTGCTTAAAGCTGCAATACCCAAAGCTCTCAGAAATACTCAGAAAAATCCTTTTTCAGTATTTTTCTTTTCTCGAAGAAAAGCGTACGAGTCTTCAAAACCTGACTTTGAAAGTTGATCTGAGGTTCAAATAGGCCTTCTAAACTTTTCAGTATATTTAGCTCAACATATTCGTGAAAGAGAAGGAATCCTCAAGTTCTTACTTATCAGCTTAAGCGGATTATTGTTAAGCTCATTTCACTTATTGTATACTAGTATATCAATTATATTAATTTGTTAGTTATAATTAATTAATATATTCTAGTATATTAACATATTTTAATCCTGTTGAATAAGTATTTGGTCAAACAATTTGGCAAACTGTTTTGATTTGGTAGACTTTCTGAGTATCTAATCGGTCATCATAGCTTGAACTTTTCGACTAGTTCTCTCAAAACTGACCGGGCACATATCAAAAGGGGGGGGGGAGTAGCCATTTATCTCTATATCTTTCCGATAATCTAAAAAAAAAAATTAAAGTTCTCCCTATTATCTTCTGTCGCTCGAAATAAATAGTTTTATGTTTGCTAAGTATGTACGATGAGTTAACTGTGCTGCACTTATTTTTGGTTTTAAATTCAATTTATTAGGGTAATAAGTTGTTTATAACTCTCAGGGAAATTTAATTCCTCTTAGTATTACTTTTGCAGCAATTTAGAAATCTTGGTTATTATCTTGAGATGAGAAAAACTTGTCTGTCGCTAGATTATTTATAGTTTATTACTCGATAGAAAGCCTCTTTAATTTTCCCTATCTTAATAAAATTCTATTTTTATAAGGCACTTCAGGTGACAAATGGTCGTTATCATGCGTTTTTATATTCCACTTTGCATAGCTCTTTCCTTTCATGTTTCGCCATTATTCCAAATTTTATTAAGATATTTCAAGTCGAATTTTAGTATTTCGAAAATTTTAATTATGAAAGGAATTGACTCATCCCATAGTGAATAATATAATAAAGTTCGGGGTCTCTAGTTGTGAATCAGATTTGACTTTTTGAAGGAGATTTGCAAAGGAATTGTAATATAAATGATTTTATTCCATGTTCGAAGGAAGAATTAATTTTTAAAATTAAATGCTAAAAATCAATTCTCTAGCTGGTGAAGTTCGACTTCTTAAAATGTTTCCATTTTTTATGTTCTGGCCTCCCTTGCGCCAGGGGCAAAATTTGATTAGTCCCCCCCCCTGTCTCCCACAGAATTTTCAAGCCAGATTTAAACCAAATTTGGATTCACCAACAAAGTTATTTTAATTTATTAATTGATTAATAATTTATTTTTATTATTATTAAAATTACTTAATTATTTAGTCATTATTCATTATTTTAATTATTATTATTTAATGATTGTTTTTTATTAATTAATTAACAATTTACTATTTATTCTCGTTTAGTAACTACGCCCTCTACTTTATTAATAAAATTTCAAAATTGCAAAATGATTATAACCGTTAGATTATTTATTTTAAATTTTGCGCCCTAAAATTTCCGTGCCTGGGGCAAGTGCCCCCTCTGTCCCTCCCCTAAAACCAATTCTGCATCAATGTGGTCTTTAGACTTTGTAATTATTCTTTACCGTAAATGCGCAAAAAATTTTAAGATTACCACAAAAAATTCTAATATTTAGATCTCAACCTAAATTTGAACCAAAATGGTTTCAAACAGTTCGTGGTAACGAACTGTAAGTAAGGTGCCACCCGGCTCAATGGTAACCGAAACTCTAGAAAACGGGTTTTTGATACCAATAGATACATAAAAAAAAAAAAAAAACAGATTTCAATGCTGAATTCAAATATATATAACTTTCATCAAGTTTAGTCCTACCTATCAAAAGTTACGCGCCTGAGAAAATTTGGCTGATTTTCAAAAAAAGGGGGAAAGACCCCCTAAAAGTTATAGAGCCTTATTGAAAATTACACCATCATATACTGCGTTTCAGAGAACCCTACTGTAGAGGTTTCAAGCTCCTATCTCCAAAAATGTGGAATTTTGCATTTTTTGCCAGAAGAAAGATCACGGATGCGTGTTTATTTTTTTTTCCAGGGGTGATCATATCGAGCCAGTGGTCCTAAAATATTGTGAGAGAACTCATTGGAAATGAAACGAAAAGTTCTGGTTCTATTTTTAAGTGACCAAAAAATGGAAGAAAGCTCGACCCCCTTTAACGCTCATTTTTTCCCAAAAGTCGCCCAATCAAAATTTTAAGAAAGCCATTTTTCAAGGCATGGTCAAAAATATTACAATTATGTCTTTTATGATGACTTAATCCCCTGAAGTCTCCAGGGGGAGGGCTAAAAGTTATGAACTTTACCCAATGTTAACATGTAGTATTGGTTATTGGGAAGTATACAGAAGTTTTCAGGAGATTTTTTTTTCTGGTATTGGGGGGGGGGGGTCAGGGTTTATGTTGGAGGATCTGTCCATGAATGAAGTTTTCATGGGGGAAGGGAAATTGCCATGAAGGGGGCGCCGGACTTGCCAGCATTATTTATTGGTTATTGGGAAGTATACAGACATTTTCAGGAAGGATTTTTTTCTGGAGGGGGGGGGCTAGAGGAGCGGGTTACTCGGGATAATCTTTCCGTGGAGGATGTTTCTGGGGGGTCAGGGACATTTCTATGAAAGGGGCGCTGGATTTCCAACCATTATTTAAAAAACGATCAGAAATTAAATAAAAAAAAAACAAGTTTTTTCAACTGAAAGTAAGAAGCAACATTAGAACTTAAAACAAACAGAAATTATAAAGTATGTGAGGGGGTTCTCCCCCAAGTCAATACCTCGCTCTTTACGCTACAGTTTTTTTTTAGTGCTTTCAAAAGAGCTATCTATTCTAGTTAAACGGCCTTTGTGATTCAGGGGTTTGTGAATCAAAATTTTTTTTAACTTTTAACGTAAAGAGCGTGGTATTGACTAAGGGGAGAACCTCATATACGTAATAAAAAAACAATAAAACAAACAAGCGATACGGCTCAATAGTAATCGAAACTTTTAAAAACGGAATTTTGATGTCAATAAATGTATCAAAAGAATGTGTTTATTATGCTGATTCTAAATATATAAATTTTATTAAGTTTAGTATTACTCATCAAAGGATACGAGCCTGAGAAAATTTACCAGATTTTTTAAAGAGGGGGGGAAACATCCCCTACACGTGAACGAATTTTTATGAAAATCACACCGTCAGATTGAGCGTATCAAATAACCCTATTACATAGGTTTCAAGCTCACATCTGCAAAAATCTGCAACTTTGTATTTTTTGCCAGAAGAAAAATATACAAATATAGAAGTTAGTTACATAAGTTAATTTGTAAATTACGTCATAACCAAATTTAGAGACATCCATTTAGCAAAAGAAAAGTAAAATTTTTATGCAAATTTTGTTTACTTATTCAATGACGGTGAGCCAAAATAAAAGCTGCATTAAATAAAAAACGATCATAAATTAAATAAAAAAAAAAAACAAGTTTTTTAAACTGAAAGTAAAGAGCGACATTAAAACTTAAAACGAACAGAAATTATTCAGTATATGAAAGGGGCTGTCCCCTCCTCAACGCCTCGCTCTTTACGCTAAAGTTTGACTATGCCTCACAACTTTATTTTTTAAAACAATAAAAAACTTTAGCGTAAAGAGCGAAGCGTTGAGGAGGGGACAGCCCCTTTCAAATACGGAATAATTTCTGTTCGTTTTAAGTTTTAATGTCGCTCTTTACTTTCAGTTTAAAAAACTTGTTTTTTTTTTTTTTTTAATTTAAACAGCAGAGAGGATGGAATACTTGAATGGAATGGAGAATTCTGATTACGTGTGTTATTCAGCACTTTTAGTATGTGATTAGTAATTTTTTCGATCTTAAAGATGGTATAAAAATTATTTCTGTAGACCGGCCTTCTTTTTTCTTGGGGGGGGGGGGTAAATCGGATTCAATACGAAAGTTACTAGTGACGAACGTTTGGGATAAATGAGACAGATTGGTAAAAGAAAGTAATCAATCGAATCATTAAAAGCAAATGGTTGGTATAGTTAATATAAATGGTTGGTAAACAATCTTTATACCATCTCGAAGAGAAAAAAAATATCACGGGAAATTTAATAATTGAAGAAGCCAAAAGAATCGAAGAGACAAAAAAAATGCTGTTTCCACTTAAAAAATTAAAATAAAATAGAAAAACAACACTCCTCCATATATTTTGGAAAATACATCCGTATACAGAATTTTGGTGATGTGTGCTATTTATTGTTTAAGTATTCTATTCATATTTTTTTCTCTCTTCGAGATTGTGTGGAATTATTTATGTAGTTACTTGTTTTGCAATCAGCCTTCTTTTTTTCGTTAAATCGGATTCAACATGAAAGTTACCAGCGGGTATTGACTCGAATGTAACATGAAAGTTTGGGACAAAAAAGACATGTTGATAAAAAAAAAATTAATTAATCATTGGTATGATTGGTAAATAATTGATGTACCGTCTAGTAGGAAAAGAAATCAAAGACAATTAAAATATTTACGAAGACAAAAAATCCAAGAGAAAAAGAAAAAAAATGTTTTTTCTTATTTTTATTTTCAGTACAAAAAAAAAAAAAAAAAAAAAATATTCCTTGATAGGTTTGGAAATATGTTTATTTGTAGAATCTTGGTTAAATATGCTATTTGTTATTTTTTGTGTGCTATTCAGATTCTTTTCTTCTTCGACATGTTGTAAAATTCTTCTTGTAGCAACTCGTTTCACGATCGACCTTCTTTTTCCGATAAATCGAATGTAACATGAACGTCATTATCAAATATTGAACCGAATTTGATATGAACATTAGGACAAGAGACATGGTGATAAAAGAAAATCAATTAATCGAAGTACTAAAATAAATGGATGGTAAGTAGCAAAGAGGATTGAAAACTCTAATGGAATACAGAACGCTTTAGTTAGTTTTACGAAGGAGTTTGGGTGATGTGCAAAACGCAAAATAATTGAGAAAATACGAAGGTCAGTCGACAATCATTTTCTGCTTGTCTCTCTAAAAGTTACAGAATAAGATAAACTTTTATATAAAAATAAATATTAATGCCGAATTCGTATTTTCTGTCGAACTACTTTTTCTCTTGTCTCTTCGATTTTTTCGATCAATTTGAGTTTTTACATCTTTGAGGTGATGCAAAAATTATTTTTGTAGCTACTCGTTTTGCATCGACCTTATGGGTTCGGTAAATTGAATGTTGTATGAACTTTTGTTCGTCTCGTTATAGAGTAGGCTCCATTAAAACTTCGACGCATTTTATGCTTAGTTTTGGCGAGTCTATCCTACTCACGGCTGGATGATCGAGTTGAAACTCTGAGGGAAAGTGTTATTAGGGAGAAAACTCTTCTGCTTTCCTTTGTAGTTAATGGATGATTTTTTTTTTTATCATAAAAGGACTTTTTAGGCTTAAGCATTTGTTTTCCTTTTTTATTCCTCTCCTACGAAAGATGTTGCTGCTAGTTACTAGATAAAGAAGATGTTACTAAATAAATAAATTAAGCAAATAAATGTATTAGTTACTTAATAATAACTTATTAATATTAACTTAATAAATATAATAATCAATTTTAAATACTAACTTAATAATTTAACTTAAGTGACTTAATTTTAAAACAACACAGCATTTGCACTGGGTTCTGATTATTGACTATTCTTCTGGGTTTGGTCTGTTTTAGTGGGCTTTTTGGGTTAAGAACCTCTTCTTAGCTAAGTTATCTATTATGGGTTGCCTCCCAGTAGTAGCATAATATCCGTGAGTATGAATGAATAATGAGTCGGAAGTAACAGGTTTGAGATTGTCTGTGCAGGATTTCGACTCTTGTTGATAAGAGCATCGCTGGATTGCGCAAAAACGAACCCAGAATTGCGCAAAGCCCTAATTTAATTGGCAGTCCCAGGGGTTTCTCGCTGTCCGGTTCAAAGATGGCTTAAACGCTCCATTTAAATTTGAGAGGATGTGTTAGTCCCAGTTCTGCACTGGTTCTTAGACCTTTGCTTTTTCTGAGGCTAAATTCATTTCATCAAATTAAATCCTATGGGAATTGCAACTTAGAATGCTACAATCTTGTAAAAAAAACTACCGTATTGGCATTTTAGCTGGCAGATTCAGATGTCTCGAACTGAGACTTATTGAGAGTTTAAAAAAAACTCGTATCCCAGGGGTAGGAAAGATGAAATTAGGTTACATAGAATTTATTTAATCAGGCAGGAAGGATGGGATGCATAGGAAGGGAGTAGGGCTCATAATGAATAAGGAAGCTGATAAGACCTGTATTAATAATAGAAGGTTAGTTGCTCATTTTATCATTGGCAGCGCAATAGCGCTGCCTAAGTAAAGAACGATGTTGGCACAATGTGTTATTCATTTTTTTTTTTGGGGGGGGGGGGGGGGTTAGACCAGGGCACTTCGTGTTGAAGGAATTGTCATAGAAACTTGGAAAAGGGCTTATTCAATTGGAAATTGCCCTTTTTAATAGTGGAAAGTGATGGGAAGACAACTAACACCCCTTCCACGCCCACTATTTAACTTAACACATACAATCGAATCTTTAATATATCTATTTCATTCAATATTGTTAAAACACTTAGAGAATTAAACCTTGTGGAGGGTACTCCCCCCACAGTCCTTATAACAAGTGGTGAGCTCTTTACCGAAGGGGTAAATAAATAATTCACAGAAAGCGTTGTTATGGGAACTTTAAAAAGGGCTCTCCCTCTCACGCCGACCATTTCCCCAAACACATGCAATCAAAATTTTGAGATATCTATTTTGTTCAACGCAGTTGAAAGTTTTGGAAAATAGGTCTTTGAGGATAATAACCCCCCCCCCATATCCCTCAGGGCAAGGATTGTAAGTTATGCCCTTGGGGCATATAGGCTTTTATAGAAAGTGTTGTCGTAGAAACTTCAAAAAGGGCTCTCCCTCTCACGCCTAACATTTCCCCAAACACATGCAATCAAAATTTTGAGATATCCATTTTGTTCAACGCAGTTGAAAGTTTTGGAAATTCGGTCTTTGAGGATAATAACCCCCCCCCCCCCACCTCCCTCAGGGCAAGGGTTGTGAGTTATGCCCTTGGGGCATATAAATTTTTTATAGAAAGCGTTGTCGTAGAAACTTCAAAAAGGGCTCATTCGATTGGAAATTGAAAGCGCTAGTGTCGTTTTTAATAGTTTAAAGTGATTGGAGGGTAACTAACCCCCCGCTCACGCCCACCATTTCCCCAAACACATCCAATCAAAATTTCGAGAAAGTCATTTTTTTAACGTAGTTGAAAGTTAAAGAAATTAGTTCATTAAGGGTGACAACCCCCCCCCAGCCCTGAGGGTTAGGGTTGTAAATTATGCCCAGGGGACATATAAGGTTTTTACTGAAAGCTGTGTTGCAGAAACTTCAATATGGGCTCATTCGATTGAAAATTGAAAGGGCTAGTGCCCTTTTTAATAGTTGAAAGTGATTGGAGGGCAACTAATCCCCTCTCACGCCCACCATTTCCCGAAACACATGCAATCAAAATTTTGAGATATTTATTTTGTCCAACGCAGTTGAAAGTTTTGGAAATTAGGTCTTTGAGGATAAAAGCCCCCCCCCCCCACATCCCTCAGGGCAAAGGTTGTAAGTTATGCCCTTGGGGCATATAAGGTTTTTATAGAAAGATTTGTTGTAGAAACTTCAAAAAGGGCTTATTAGATTGGAAATTGAAAGGCCTAGTGCCATTTTTAATAGTAGAAAGTGATTGGAGGGCAACTAACCCCCCTCTCACGACCACCATTTCCCGAAACACATCCAATAAAAATTTGAGACAGTCATTTTTTAAACGTAGTTGAGAGTTAAAGAAATTGGGTCTTTAAGTATGACAATCCCCCATAGTCGTCAGGGTAAGGGTTGTAAATTATGCCCAGGGGACATATAAGGTTTTCACAGAAAGCGGTGTTGTAGAAACTTCAAAAAGGGCTCATTCGATTGAAGATTGAAAGGGATAGAGTTTTTTTAATAGTCGAAAGTGATTGAAGGGGAACTAACCCCCTCTCACGCCCACCATTTTCCCGAACAAATTCAAGAAAAATTTTTAGATAGCCAGTTTATTCAACACAGTTCAAAGGTCAGGAACTTTCGTCTGGGGAGGACAAGCCCCCCCCCGCCCCTGGGGCAAAGGCTGTAAGTCATGCCCTGGGGGCATATAAGGTGTGTAAAGAAAGTTTTGTTGTAGAAACTTCAAAAAGGGTTCTGTCAATTTGGAATTGAGAGGTCTAGTGTCCTTATTAAGAGTCAAAAGCGATTGGAGGGCGAGTGAACCCGTCTCACCCACGCCCATCATTCCCCCAAACACTTCTGATCAACATTTTGATATATCCATTTTGCTGAACGTAGTTGAAGGGTCCGGAAATTGTGTTTTGAGTATGACAACCCCACCCCACAGCCCTCAGGGCTAAGATCATAAGTTATGCCCTGGGGGCATATAAGGTTTGTATAGAAAGCGTTGTCGTAAAAACTTCAAAAAAGTGTCATTGGATTGGAAATTGAAAGGGCTATTGTCCTTTTTAATATTCGAGAGTAAGCGAAAAGAGAATCACCCCCGCTCCATGCCCATCATTTCCCAAGCATTTCCTGTCAATATTTTTATATGGCCATTTTGTTGAACGTAGTTGAAATATCTGGAAATTATGTATTTGAGGATAACAACACCACCACCACCCCCCACAGCCCTCAAGGCAAGGGTTGTAAGCTATGCCCAGAGGGCATATAACATTTAATATAAAGCGTTGTTTTAGAAACTTCAAAGGGATCATTTGACTGGAAATTGAAAGGGCTAGTACTCTTTTTAATAGTCGAAGTTGATTGAAGGGCAACTAATGAAACCGATGGCAGTTCATAATTTTTTGGATTTTGTGCAAGTCGCGGATATTGGAGAATTACTCGCTTTATGGGTGTTATGTATTTGGTTCTAATTCGTATAAATTTTTTGGATTTTATTGAATTTTATTCATCTTTTAATTTTTTAGTTTTTTCATTGTTTTTTTTTGTTTTTTTTTCACATTGACTTTCCACGTTTTTTTGTTTTTTTTCTTCGGCACTTTCCTTGAATATATTATTTCATTTCGCGTCCAAGAAGAGAGGCGGTTGTCCTCTCGAAATATTCGCTTCGTTTGTTTATTCAGTACTCTCGTTTGGCCTTAAAAACGCCTTTTTTGATCGTTTCCTTTTCTTACATTATGACAGGCAATGTGGCTTAAGAAATTATCTTAGACGCTAGGGTGTATAGGAGCTCTATTATTGATGTTAATTAAATAATAAAAACATGTTTTTTTTAACACAAAGTAAGGAGTGACATTAAAATTTAAAACGAACAGTGATTATTCCGTATATGAACGGGGTTGCCTCCTCCTCAATACCTCGCTCTTTAAGCTAATGTTTTTTAGTCCTTTTGAAAAAAGCTTCTCATTGTTCCGATTAAACGAACACAGTTTTTCAGAAGTCGTTCTTAAAGAATTGGAAGAAAATTTCAACTTTAGCGTAAAGAGCGAGGTGTTGAGGAGGAGGCAACCCCCTTCATATTCGGAATAATCTCTGTTCGTTTTAAGTTTGATGTCGCTCCTTACTTTCTGTTAAAAAAAATATTTGTCTTTTTATTTAGTTTTTGAACGTTTTTAAATTAATGCTCGTTTTGAAATAAGCGAACCGCATATGAGTAATTAAAATAACATCTGCATATTAATTTTACCTTGTTTTGGCTACAATGACTTTCTCAAAATTTTTATCGTCTGAATTTGAGAAAAAGGGTGGGGAAAGGTACCTAGTTGCCCTCCAATTTTTCGGGTTTAATTTTATTTACGAACGTTTTTGTTAGTAATAAATATACGTAACTTACGAATTTTCTCTCAACTCTTTAAGAACGGCTTCTGAAACACTATCTTCGTTTAATTGGAACAATGAGAAGCTTTTTTCAATAGCAGTATAAGCCTATTCTTTTGATATATCTTTATTGACATAAAAATTCCGTTTTTAAAGTTTTGATTACTATTGAGCCGTATCGCTTGTTTTTTTTCACAAAAATCACAAACCCCTGAATCACAAAGGCCGTTTAATTAAAATAGATAGCTCTTTTGAAAGTACTAAGAAAACTTCCTCCAGGGAAAGATACTCTCACGTAACCCCCTTCTCCGACCCTTTCCTCCCCGCCAAGGAGAAGAAAATCCCTCCTGAAAACGTCTGTATAGTTCCCAATAACCAATAGGCCTACTATACGTAAACAATGGGTAAAGTTCATAACTTGCGGCCCTTCCCCCGGGAACTGTGGGGGATTAAGTCTTCCTAAAAGACATATTTATTATATTTTCGACTATGCTGAACAAAATGGCCATCTCAAAATTTTGATTGGGTGACTTCGGAAAAAAATCGGAAAAAAAGGAGGCCATGTTGCCCTCCATTTTTTGGTCACTTGAAAAGGGCACTAGAAATTTTAATTTCAGTTCGAATGAGCCCTCTCACGATATTCTAGGACTATTGGATCAATACAATATCCGCTGGAAAACATCAAACAAATTAACACGCATCCGTGATCTTTCTTCTGACAAAAAATACAAAATTCCACATTTTTGCAGATAGGAGCTTGAAACATCTACAGTAGGGCTTTCTTTTACGGTGAATCTGATGGTTTGATGTTCATTATGATACTATGACTTTTAGGGGGTGTTTCTCCCTTTTTTTGAAAATAGGATAATTTTTCTCCAGGCTCGTAACTTTTGATGTGCAAAACTAAACTTGATGAAACTTATATATTTGAAATCAGCATATCTGATTCTTTTGATGCATCTACGGGTTTCAAAATTCTGTTTTTTAGAGTTTCGGTTACTATTGAGCCGAGTCGCTCCTTACTTACAGTTTCTTACCACGAACTGTTTGAAAGTAAATATCGCCATCTAGTACTGTCTAGGGTTAGCCTAAAGCGGAAATTTAGGAAGAGTAACTAACTACCGAGAAGTTATGATGTTGGTATACTCCAGGATGAGAATTTGAGAGAAACTTTCCAGGAACAGTTGAATACTAAACTTGAGGGTCTAAAATTTCTCAATGTAGATGATGGATGGAATACTTTTAGGAAAATGGTTTTGAAGTCGCTGATATTCCCTTAGGGGAGAAAGTTAGAAACACGGCTAAGAATATTAGTAAAAATGCTTTATGTTTAATAGAGAAAATGAGGGGCTTGTAAAAGAATTATTTGAGTGGCAGATCATATGAATATAAGAGGAAAGTAAAGAAAGTGGAGAAAGCATTAAAATGTAAATTAAAGATTTGTGAAGTGGAGGCCATGGATGAAATTGCTAAAGATTTGGTAGATGCAGTTAGGCGGCATAATAGTAAAACATTGTAATATCATGTTAATAAATTGAGAGGGAATAGTCAATCTCGACTTGTCCCAGTTAGAGATAGAAACGAGGCCACAAATAGTGATAACGAGGGTGTTAAACAGAGATGACCAGAACATTAGAAAATGTGCTAAACTATGATAGAGTTACAGGAAAAGATATATGAAGAACGGAAAAGTTTGTGACACTCTGGATGTGAAGGAAGATTTTTAGGAAGAGTTAGTAACAGAACTAAGAGGATTAAAAAATGATAAGGCCCCAGGTGCTGACAGGGTGGTAAACGAAGTTTTATAAATATGGTAGTTATAAAATTAGAGGTAAACTGCTGAAGATTATGAATAGGGTTTTTGAAAAGGGGGAAGTACCTTGCGATTTTAGGAAAACTCTAATTAAACGCCTCTATAAGAAAGGTGATAAGAATGAGTGTGGTAATTATAGTGGCATGAGGTTGGTTTCTGGAGGAAGCCAATTACTTAGTATGATAATACTTTTAGACTTATAAATTCTGCAGATAAAGTTTTAAAAGAAGAACAGTGAGTTTTTAAGAACCAGAGAAGATGCGTTGACCAGATTTTCACTCTTAAATGAATAATTGAGAAGTGCCTGAGTCATCAAAACCCTTTATTCCTCTGTTTTATAGATTATGAGCAAGTGTTTAATTCAGTTGATAGAAGAGCTTTAGCGAAGGTCCTATCCTTGTGTGCTACACCAGGAAAACATATTAAAGTAATTAGTGCTATATACGAGGATATGATTGCTGCAGTTAAGGTAGGAAGGAAGGTTATTAGCTGGCGTTGTATTTAAATCAGGATTTAAGCAAGGTTGCGGCCTATGCTCATTTATATGGATCATTTTGATGGACTTAGTCTTAAGGAGCAAAGCAAAGAAAAACACAGAAATCTTCTTTTGACTTCTTTTGATTCTGTTGATGAGTTAAGCATCTTGATGAAAATGTTAAAAAAATGAATGAATTTTTAAAGGTTTTGAGAGTTTAGGGTGCAAGAATGGATTGGAAAATTAATGTTAAGAAGACTAAGTCGCTAAGACTAAGAATTAGTGAAGTCGAAAAAGTGACGCTGGGCAACGGGGAGATCGGTTAAGTGGACAGCTTCACCTACCTAGGTAGAATTTTTATCAAAGACGGTGGGTGCAGTAAAGGTGTTAAAAATAGAATAGCCAAGACCCAGGGTGTTTTTTCACAGTTGAAAAAGTTTGAAGAGCATGAAGATAAATCTGCAAACCAAAATTAGAATATTTGAAGCTACAGTGATGACAGTGGTTAAGTATAGTTCTGAAGCACGGATCCTTCGATAGACGGAGGAGGATTTGCTTGATGTTTTACAGGGAAATTGTTTAGGGATTGTTTTAGGTACCCGACTGACTTACCGTATCTCAGCCACTAAGCTTTAAGAAAAAATTGATTCAATACCACTTTTCAGGGCTATAATAATAAAGGTTAAAATGGCTAGGACTTTTTCCGCGGATGAAGGATGTCAGATTGACAAAATAGTCCTTGTCGGTCAACCGTATAGGGCCAAACAAAAAGGTCATCCCCGAATAGGGTACGAAGATGCTGTAGGAAAGATCTAATGGAAGTGGGAACTTCTTGGGAGGGTGGTTTTGAATAGATTCAGATTTAGGAGCGTGCGTAGCTGTACTGGCCTCAGGTGGCTTGGTGCTGCATTGAGTTGTTACTAATAGTAGTAGTAGTAACTTGATAATGAAGTAATTAGCAAAGTATAATCACCTACGGAACAAGTACTGACAAAACCTATCCTCTCCACACAAAAAAGTGACCCTTTGTATACCTATGCGAACCTGGCAACTAAAAACCGTAGTTACACAATTCATCCCGGTCGGTCGTCGCCTGAATCACGCTCTAGCATAATTATTGGCCGGAGCAAAGTACTTTGGCTCGGAGCGATTAAGTAGTAGCCTACAACATTTTGCGTCTAGAGGCGCTGAGGTACAAGGGTTCACTTTTGAGAGTTTTGTCAGTACTTGTTCCGTAGGTGATTATACTTTGGTAATTAGCTACTTGATATAAATAGATAAGTTACTAAATTAGTGAAATAATGATAAGTTCTGAAATAGATTTTATAGTATTGTAATTAGAGTGTAAAACTAATAACTATGTTAGTTAAAACTCAATCTTTATGACTGTCTTGATTAAAAGCTCTATCTGTTGGTTATATGTCTATTTTCATATTATTTATAAACAGAATGGCAAGTGGTCTAACACGTTATTTAAGGTGATTAATTAAAAAATCTTTTTCCACAAAATAAGTTTTTCAAAGAAAAGTAAAGAACTCCATGGAACAAAAAATGAGCAAAAATATAATCGGATAATCTACCAAGATTGAATTTATTACGAATCAGTATTAATAAATATATCAAGCCCTGAACAAAAAGAAATTGCAATGAATAACTGAGTTAAACTACAAAAAAGCAGAATTTAACATAATTAGGGCTAAAAACTCCTATGCCATGCCAAGGCCAAATCATAATTTGCACTTTAATGAAAAAATACAAATGAATGTGCATTGTCGGTTTAATATACATACTTATATTTAGTAATCAAAATTTTAATATTATTTGATTTATTAAAGTTATAAAAGTAAAAACATTTATATTTTTTTAGTAAAGTGCAAATTATGTTTTGGCCTTGGGAAGGCATAGGGGTTTCGAGCCCAACTTATGTTAATTTCTGCTTGTTTTTCTGCTCGAAAACACTATATGACCCCAGGGCAAACTTACAACCTTTGCCCTGAGGGCTCTGGGGGGTGTGTTATCCTCAAATACATAAATTTCAGAACGTTCAATTACGTTGAACAAAATGGTCATCTCAAAACTTTGATTGAATTTTTTGGGGAAATGGTGGGCGTGAGAGGGGGGTTAATTACTCTCCACTCACTTTCGACTATTAAAAAGGGCAATTTCAATTTCCAATCAAATGAGCCCTTTTTGAAATTTCTACAACAACTTTCTATATAAACCTTATATGCCCTCAGGGTATAACTTACAACCCTTGCACTGAGGGCTCTGAGGGGTTTATCATCCTAAAAGACCTAATTTCCAGAACTTTCAACTACGTTAAACAAAATGGATATCTCAAAATTTTGATTGGATGTGTTTGGGAAATGATCGGCGTGAGAGGGGTGTTAGGCAGTCTCCAATCACTTTCAACTATTAAAAAAAGCACTAGCCCTTTCAATTTCCAATTGCATAAGCCCTTTTGAAGTTTCTACGACAACGCTTTCAATAAAAACCTTATATGCCCCCAGGGCATAACTTACAACCCTTGCCCTTAGGATTGTAGGGGGGAGGGGTTGTCATCCTTAAAGACCTAATTTCCGAAACTCTCAACTATGTTGAATAAATTGGCTATCTAAAATATTTGATTGGATGTGTTTGGTGAAATGGTGGGAGTGAGAGGGGGTGAGTGGCCCTCAATTCACTTTCGACGATTAAAAAGTGCAGTAGCCCTTTGACTTTAAAATCGACTGAGCCATTTTTCAAGAGTCTAAGACAAAAATTTCAATAAAAACATTATATTCCCCTAGGGCATAACTTATAACCCTTGCCCTAGAGACTGTGAGAGGAGTGTCCTGCTCAAAGGTATAATTTCCTGAACTTTAAACTGCGTGGAACAAAATGGCTATCTCAAATTTTGATTGGATGTGTTTGCGGAACTGGTGGGCATGGAAGGGGTGTTAGTTGCCTTCCAATCACCTTCGACTATTAAAATGGCACTTTCCAATTGAATGAGTCCTTTTTGAAGTTTCTACGACAATGCTTTTTATAAAAACTTTATGTTCCCAGGGCATAACTTACATCCCTTGCCTTGTGGGGTGTGGGGGGTTGTCATCCTCAAAGACCTAATTTCCAGTATTTAAAACTACGTTGAAGAAAATGGCTATCTCAAAATTTTGATTGAATGTGTTTGGGGGAAAGGTGGGCGTGAAAGGGGGATTAGTTGCCCTCCAATCACTTTCGACTATAAAAAACGGCACTAGCCTTTTCAATTTCCAATCGAATGAGCCCTTTTTGAAGTTTCTACGGCAACGCCTTCTATAAAAACCTTTTATGTCCCCAGGGCATAACTTAAAACCCTTGCACTGAGGGTTTTGGGGGAGTGACCTCCTCAAAAATATATTTTCTATCTGGAAATCAACTACGCTGAACAAAATGGCTACCTCAAAATTTTGATTGAATGTGTTTCGGGAAATGGTGGGCGTGGAAGGGATGTTAGTTGCCTTCCAATCACTTTCGACTATTAAAAAGGGCAAAAGCCTCTCTAATTTCCAATTGAATGAACCCTTTTCGAAGTTTCTACGACAACTTCTTTGATACGAAGTGCCCTGGTCTAAAGGAAAAAAATAATAACTAATACATTGTGCCAACATGGTTCTTATATGCTCCCAGGGCATAACTTAAAACCTTTGCCCTGAGGGTTGTGGGGGAGTGACCTCCTAAAAAACATATTTTCTATATGGAAATCAACTACGCTGAATAAAATGGCTATCTCCAAATTTTGATTGGATGTGTTTGGGGGAACGATGCACGTGGGGGGGGGGGGCTAGTCGCCCTCCAATCACTTTTGACTATTAAAAAGGGCACTAGCCACTCCAATTTCCAATCGAATAAGCCCTTTTCGAACTTTCTACGACAATTCCTTCGATACGAAGTGCATGATTCCTGCTTGCAAATTTAAATTTACGACCATTCAAATGACATATTTTTAAAGCTGCGACTTCGATATTTAATTTTACACTTCGAAACTGTAAAATTAAAATTACAACCATTCAGATGTCAAATTTTCAAAGCCGCAACTCTGAAGTCAAATGAACAAAGGCTACAACACCTTGGCACAAAGGCACAAATCTTGGCTACAACACCACGTAGGTACCAGTGGTTAATAAACCGTATTCAAGGGCCTGTGTTCTCGAGGATGGCAGTTGAACTTATGTTCCCCTCCCATCCTTGTAAAAACAGCCATTCCTTAAAAAAAAATGTGGATATCAAACAGTTCGTGGAAACGAACTGTAAGTAAGGAGCGGCCCCGCTCAATGGTAATCAAAACTCTAAAAAACGGAATTTTGATACCAATAGGTACATCAAAAGAATCAGATTTTAATGCTGATTTCAAATATATAAATTTCATCAAGTTTAGTCTTACCCATCAAAAGTTACGTGCCTGAGAAAATTTGACTGATTTTAGAAAAAAGGGGGAAAGACCCACTAAAAGTTATATAACCTTAATGAAAATCACGCCATCATATTCAACGCATCAGAGAACCCTACTGGAGAGGTTTCAAGCACCTATCTACAAAAATGTGGAATTTTGCATTTTTTCCCAGAAGAAAGATCACGGATGCGTTTTTATTTGTTTTTCTGTTGTTATTTTTTTTTCCCAGGGGTGATCGTATCGACCCAGTGGTCCTAGAATATCGGGGGAGGGCTCATTGGAACGGAAATTTAAAGTTCTAGTGCCCTTTTTAAGTGACCAAAAAAACTAGGCCCACTCCCACGCTCATTTTTTTCCCAAATTCACCCGATAAAAATTTTGAGATATGAACTTTACCCAATGTTAACATATAGAATTGGATATTGGGAAGTATACAGACGTTTTCAGGGGGATTTTTTTCTGGTAGGTGGGGGGGGGGGGCGGGATTTATGTGGGAGGATCTTTCCATGAAGGAAGTTTTCATGGGGGAAAGGACATTGCTATGAAGGGTGCGCCGGATATCCCAGCATTATTAAAGAAAAAAAAATCAGAAATTAAACTAAAAAAAAAAATAGTTTTTCAACTGAAACTTAGCAGTAAAGTCAACTCTTAAAACGAACAGAAAATATTACGTTTAGGATTTGTTTAACCCGTTATTCAACATGTTACTTGTGCAACCAAGGATTTTTTACTACTTTTATACCAGTTATTTATTCTAATTAACGGCCTTAATGATTAAGGGGTAATTTGTAAAGAATTGGAACAAAATTCGAACTTTAGCTTAAAGAGCAAGGTATTGACTAGGGGGCGAACCCCTTAAAATACGTATTAAGAATCTTTGAATTTAGAAGTTCGTTTCGTAAGTTAATTCATAAGTTATGTATATTTATTACTAATAAAAACGTTCGCAAATAAAATTAAACAAGTTTCGAGAAAGCCATTTAACAAAATAAAAGTAAAATTAATATGCAAATTTTGTTTTAATTATTCATGTATGGTGAGCCAAAACAAAACCTGCATCAATTCAAAAACGTTCAACAATTAAATAAAAGAAACAAGTTTTTTAAACTGAAAGTAAGGAACGACGTTAAAACTTAAAACGGACAGAAATTATTCCGTATATGAAAGGGGCTGTCCCCTCCTCGACGCCTTGCTCTTTACGCTAAAGTTTGACTTTATAACAACTCTATTTTTTAAAAAATAAAAAACTTTAGCGTAAAGAGCGAGGCATTGAGGTGGGGACAGCCCCTTTAATATAAGGAATAATTTCTGTTCGTTTTAAGTTTTAACGTCGTTCCTCACTTTCAGTTAAAAAAACTTGTTTTTTTTATTTAATCTCCAGGCAGAGTTGAACTAAAACTCTTAGTCAAGTTCAACGTGAGATAGATAAGAGGAGGATAGAAGCAAAAATATACTTTTGCTGATCAACTCCATGGTGAAAACACAGGTTCTTGTGGATGGATAACCCTCATCCAGCTCTCATCCTCATGAGTCGGAAATGTATTGTGTGCTAGCGTGCTACATTTTCGTTTCGACAGGTAAAATCGTTGGAGACGTAAGAACCTCAGCTGGTAAATGGTTCCATATATGCGCAATACGGTTTTGCAGAATCCAACGGCCAATATCCTAATGGAATCGCTCACCTTTTCTGTCAAAGTTAATTAACTTGTCTGCAATCACATCATATGCTTCGTGACATATCTTGTATGTTTCAATCAAATCACCACCCATGAATTTCTAAGCAAGGGTTGGTAAGTTCTGGAGACGAAGGCGCTCTAGATGGTTCTAGGTGAATACCCCCCCCCCCCCCGGGAAAATAATCCCCCCGTGGACAATGGAATTTTGGGGGATGGAATTTTGGTACTTGTGTATTATGCGCCACTCACTCAAGTTTACGCTGTGTAAAATTCGAGAACACACCGATTTTTTTGTTGCTAGTTTCTTCGTTACTTTAGAAACAAATTTGCGCTATAAATTTGCACATTAGGGGGGAGGGGTAAGCATAGTGGGTCTGCATGCAAAATGTGTTTGGTACAATTATCCTACTTATTAGATAGATAGAAAAAGAAGTGTATTTTAAAGCCAATTGTAGGGTCAAGAACACTGTAAAATGACATAACTGAATATTTTGAATTGGGGGGTGGGGTGTTTAACCCCCCAAAAAATGCCCTCCCCCACGAAAAATACCCCTCTCCATAGAAATATCCTCTGGACAATTCAATCCTGGCGAAGATTTACCCCGGACAATTACCCTTAACATCCCCACGCGTAAAATTAAATCGGTAAAGAGAAAGCTGGACATATAAAAAATTTCGTATATGAATTCTTGTAAATTCACCCAGCGTAAAATTTCTTCTTAAAATGTCATCTCCTGGAAACTATTTAAAATTCTCCCAGCAGAAAATTCGTCCTCCCCTCCCCAAAAATGTATGCATACTTCTTAATAACAAATAAAACAAAGGGCGATTTTTATAACTTAAAAACCTTTCCCCAGGGGATGTAGGGTGTCATTTTATCCCCCCCCCCCAATGTGCAAATCTATAGCGCAAATTTATTTCTAAAGTAACGAAGAAACTAACAAAAAAAATCGGTGTGTTCTCGAATTTTACACAGCGTAAACTTGAGTGACCGGCGCATAATACACAAGTACCAAAATTCCATTCCTTTACGGAAGTTAAAAAAGTAAACTCAAATAAAACTTGGAAAGCCTTATTTTACCGTTTTTTTTTTGTTTTGTTTTTTTTTTGGGGGGGGGGGTATTTTCCGCGGGGGGTATTTTCCGAGGGGGTATTTTCCGCGGGGGTATTTTTCGGGGGGGGGGGTATTTTCGGGGGTATTCGCCGGGGGGGGGACAAACGGTGGCCACCGCTCTAGATAGGGGAGGCTGCAGAGGAATGTTAAGTGCTGCTCATACTTTCTTGAAAACGACGCATTTTGCCAGTCTTGTTGAAATCACGAAAACAACTGTATTATCTAGGTGATTGACGAAGGCTTAAAATTACTAATTGATCATCTGCTATGCCGAGTTAAGTCTCTAGCGTATCTCAAGCAACGCTTTATCCCTACATTCGGGCATTATGGTTTAAACCCCTGTATTGGTTGGGGTCATATCTGCTCGTTTTTTGTTAGTAATACAAGAATTTGGCACTTTAGTAAAGTGGTCGAATACTAAATATAAAGCCAGGAACCGGGTTCATAGATATGTAAAAAAGGTATCGTTTAAAATTTAGGGGGAGGGGATTTTCTGATATTTCCGAAGACAATATACCCCAAAAAAGGCTGTGGGTTAAAATGAAAAAAGGCTATGGCTTGTATTGCAATTTTCCTACGACTTCTATTTAATTTCTTTAGAGGGTTTTTTAACTGTGTTTATTTTATAAACGTGTTTTTTTTTGTTTTTGGTAAATAAATTCTTTCTATAACTGACTTCACTTCAGGCTGGAAATAATTATTTCGCTTATATTGATTGCGAAGTAAAATCCAAGAAATGGAAAGAGACGGAAAAGTCTAACCGACGCCATCGATTTCTGGCTTGCTATTTAGTATTCGAGTACTCTACTAAAGAACAAAACTCTTGTCTTGCTACTGCTTCAACGTTTTTAAGTTTGTCCTTATGATATTCGAGAGCACTTAAAGTCTGTTTCTGTATCTAGACCAAATATATTTTCTAAGTATGAGATGTGTATGTGCTTTCTAATCCTTTTTTCTTTCTTTTTTGATAGGTTATACCGCTAAAAACAAAATCTGCTACATTATCTGGAGAGCAAATATTTCTCTGTTGCTGTACTTTTCATATTGCCTTTTATAATTATCTGTGCTTTTTCTGTTTTTAACTTTTTAAGTTAAAAAAACATTGATCCTTACTTTTTACCTTGATTTATAAACAACATTACATTTTATTACACCATATTTTTCAAAAAACCTTTCGGTTTTGTGCTATACGATATCTGGATTTTTCTATATTTCAGTATTTTCTATATAAATATTCAGTAAGTCGAGAGTGATCATTCGAAGCCATATTTCTTCTGAGCCTGATTGTTAGCTTTGTCTGTATCTTATCATTTCAGGCGGTAGCTGTGTTTTATATAATCATTTTTTATAAAAATATGATTTATGTATTAAAAAAAAACACTAAAAATGTCTTTTTCTATCTCGAAAGTTAGAATATAAACCGCGACACAATTCCACTTTCTGCTGATAGGCAAAGGCACTTTCTGCTGAAGGTAAAGCAATTAATAATTCTGCAAAATCTTTTTTATCGAAGGAAATTATTTATGTATCTTTTATTTCTTCCAGGATCGTTTATGTATCTTGGATACGGAATAAATGAATCTTCAGAGAAAGAAAAAGCCTATCGAAAGAGGAAAATTCAGGATATCCCTCTAACGATGAAAGAACTCAGCTTTGATGAAGATATTGAGGAAAGACCATTGATATTTGATTCTGACTGATTTTAACAGCATCTATTATCTAATTGGAATACTGTACCCAGCGGGGGGGGGTATTCACTGGTCGATAGCCGCAAAAAAAAAAAAACAGAATTAGGGTGAGGATATAAGAAGCTATGGGGAAAATAGTTCAAACCCAGATGTTTTATTAAGGGCGGATCCCCCCCCCCTTTCTCTGTCAGTTAAATATGTCTAGGGCTTAAGGGGTTAAAACTATCCTTGAAATTAAATTTTAGTTTCGTTCCGAAGTTTCCTCTTTTTTATCCTACGAACGAATAAAGAATATCCTTTCTTGGTCATATTCAGGCATTAGAAAAAAAAATAAAAGGCTTATTTATTTGTTTTTCTGTCAATAAAAGGCGTTTTTTTTGCATTGGTGCAAGAGTGGGGCAGGATTTCAAATAGGAAATCATCCCCCCAATAAGGATACCAATAAGTGACATCACTTATAATCCTACCCTTATGGTTGTTTTCAAAATTCTTCCGTGCAATGATATATCTATAATATATGTCTGAGAAAAATGAGATCCAAATGCCTGTTTATCAGTTTTCCTTTTCGGTTCTTTCCAATTATATGGGCACTTACAAGGATACCAGTCACGAAAAACTCGATTTTGACAGGTTAATTCAAGACTATACAGTGATGGAATGCTTAGCGTGGTTTTCAATGCGTAAACGATATTTAAACTGTTGTTTTTTGGGGTTTAGGGGAAGAAAGGTTACGTATATAATATATGCAATGCTTTACTCCCCCCCCTCTAATGTGCAAATATATAGCCCAAATTTGTTTCTAAACTGTTGTATTTTCATCCTACTTTGTTTTATTTCATTAGCATTAACTAAACTTGACTTTTTAGAAGTGCCCATATAATGGGAAAGTACCTCCTTTTCCTGTTAGAAATCAAAATAAGGCACGAAATAATAATAAGGCACGAAGTTTTTTTGTTTTTTTAATAGTGCTTTAAAAATGTTGCTTTAAATTATGCTTTCAATCTCTGTTTTTGTTTATTTACTATTTTCATTTGTTTTTTCGTATTCTTTCTTTTTAAGTCTTTCCTCTTATATAATTAAGGTGGCAATCACTTTTGTTGGGAGAGGGGGAATCCAGCATTTTGCTTAAGATCTATTGAGAAAACTTGCAGAAAACTCATATCGTCAAAAAATATTTTCCTTTATGAGGAGCGTTTTATAAGTTAGGAAGGGGGTATGGCATCTCTGGTTGGATTAGGCATTTAAGTATTTTTATTTAGGTTATGTATTATAAGTTAGGATATATATACATTTTTTATGTGAAGTAAAGATCATTACGTCTAACCTATAGATCCATTCCAATTAATTATATTTAAGACATTCCCAATGTGCTTTTGAAGTTTCTTGAATTTAGTAATTATTTATAATAAGTGTAAATGATGTGTGTTCACCTTTTATTTGTTTGTTTTTAATTTCAGTTTGTAAATAGAATTTTAATTATAAATTACAAAATCTAATTACAGTTAATTTAATTACAAAACAATTAATTTGTATTAAAAAACGTAATTACAATTAAGTGTAATTCAAAAATCAATGTATATACCTTCTATTTAGACCACTAGAAATTAAAATGAAACGAAAATTTAAAGACGGATCAATTGCCCCTTCCAGACCCCAATTTTTTTCCCCAGACTCCAGTTTGCCCCTCCAGCTGAAATTTAGTTTCTTCAAAAATCTTGTCAAAATTGAGACTCGCCTGCATCGACAGAACCGGGTCAGTTTTCTTTAGTATATCTATGCCTTTGTGGTACTATATGGCTCATTTTTCAGTTTTTCGCTATCATTTTTGTTTGATTTGGGAAAATTGGCTTCAACTTTGCCCCCTCTCCCCTGGATTTTCACGAAATTACGCCACTACTGTAGCAGATGCCAAATTAAAAAAAGAAGCGTGTATGAAGGATTAGCAAAAATAAGCTAAAGGTATATGGCATTAAGTAGCTGACGAATGTGTAGCTTTCCTTTAAAAGTTACAGGTGTAGTTTTTTTGTCTTCGGCAATCAGCAAATCATTAGTGTTTGGATTTTTACGGAAGAAAAGCGTTGCTAATTTATCTAATTAGCGATGCTTGTTTATTTTCACCGTTCAGTGTGGCAACACTGGCAAAAATGAGTACTGTCCTAAAAACTTCGTAACTTTGAAAAAAACAAAAGAAAATCTTAAGATCTTGCGGTTGTCAGGTATGAATAACCCTAAAATCCAAGGGGGGAAACAAGGCTTTAGTTTTGATGACAACAGTACTTTTTTACTCAAAAACTTCCAAACAAAATTGGCTAAACAAACTTAAAAAAGTATTATACGTATCCCTGGAATATTCTACAAGCAATTTCACTTCTATGCCAGGGTATTAGGCTGTGTAGGACTGTGTTCGGACCTTACCTTTTTCATATTAGCTTGCTTTTATACACATGATTTGGTTTTTGCAAGCGAGTGGTTAGCGCATTGGACTTGAAATCCTGACAACAGGTGACTGTAAGCTCAGTCAGAGTCGACCCAGCTTTAAATGGGTGCCTGGAGAAATCTAGGAGGAAAACATGGGAAGTGTTGGATGCTTTCCTTTTAACCATGCATTTCACTCCCGGCCAAAGGCAGTTAATCAGGCGATCAATGCCTGCGCAGCGCAGATCATTGGTCAGCATGTGAAAAAAGTTATTATTATTTTAAGTTTGGCTTTTCCCAGCCAATAACTTCCTGTAAATAATTATTTCATTCTTTAAATTTCAGTTAATATACATAGGCGTAGGGAAATATTGTCAATGCTCCTAATATTTAATTATGAAGCAGTCGATTAATGCACAGGGCTCTTCGTTACTTTTTCTTATGGAATATTGATTCCCCTTTAATTCTTAAATACATTCTTATACCATATTGGCCATATATTACGTACGACAAAAACGAAATAGATATTTCAGCAGAATTCCGCTAAGCCGTCCTCAGTCTAAAACGCAAAACTAGCCTTTGAACCAAATTGCACGTAATTAAAAATAAGTAGCACTGAAGACTCTGGAAATTATACGGAATATGGAATACGGAATAAGTGTGATTGAAGAAAGATAAATAAGATTAATACAAAAGAAAAATGTGGTATATTTTTCTTCAGTCATTTTTTTTTGCTTCTGTACAAGGTACTTCAAAGATTAGTAGTTTTTTTGTTTGTTTTTTTTGCACTAAGGATGGTTTAGTGGGACTCTTTGCTGAAATATATTCTTTCTCTTTCCGTTTTCTTCACTGACTGAAAATTGTCTTTGTTTGGTTTTGTCTTTTTCTTAATCATTTTTCACTCTTGATTGTATAATTTCTTTTTTCTTCATTTCAGTTTTTTCGCTCTTTATTTTGTCATTTTTCTTTTTTGTTCGTTTTATTTTTCTTTTTCGCTCTTCATTTTGACATTTTTTTCATTTCATTTCCTTTTTCACTCTTCATTTTATCATTTTTCTTTATTTAATTTTTCTTTTTCGCTCTTCATTTTGTCGTACGCCTTTATTTCTTTTTTATCATCTAGAAAATGAACAGTAACTTGTTGACTCTTCCAGTAACTACCTGGATCTACAAGTAACCAGCTAAAAAACTGCCCTTTCCCAAAAGTAAGAATGCCTGCTAGATATAGGAGTCCTACTGACAACAGGTGTATCGCTTTTAGGACAGCTAAATTTTCACTCCTTAATTTTACGTAATATCTCTTTCCATATAAAAAGGGCAAGAAAAAGTACATTAGCCATGAATTTTTATCTTTAAGTTATCCAATAACAATTATTTACATCTCTTCATCTTTTCAATTTAAATAATTAGATTTCCACTTTTCCTCCAAATAGTGTGGACAATAAATTCACCTTAAAAACTAAAATCCAAAAAGGCAGATTTACAAAAACACAGGATTTCGTGGTGGTTGGACTTCTAGTCCTTCCTCCATTCATAGGTGCCTTCAATAATAGAAAAGCATATAATAGTAAAACTATAAATATACAGTAATTTAATATAATTTAGTATAGCAATAAATGTCCATCGTAAAAAATGTCCTAAATATGCTATGAGACCGTATCGGGTAAGCATCATAATAAGAGAAAATGTTGGACAAGAAAAAAATCGAGGAAATTCATAGCCGGGGAAATAAGGAAAACGATACAATAATTTGGCAGAAATTTCTGCTCAGTCGTCATTTATATGAAGAGAAGGAAAAAAGTAAATTAATGTCTGCTAACCGTCTTTTCATTTTTTTTTCGTTTTTTTTTTTTTTCAGTCGTTTTTTTTTTTTTTTTTATCTCCTCCTTTTTTTTTCTTTTTGAGCTGATCGTGGCCAAAGTTCTTGGCTAAAATAGTTGCATTTTTTTCCATGATTTTCACTGGCTGTGAACTTTCTTTTTTTTCGTTGTCTTACTTTTTCACTTGTCGTCAAAAAGTTTCTGAATATTGCCTGTTCGGACAACATGAAAAGATGAAAAGTAGTATAATAAAGGGGTATACACCGAGGGAAGGTTAAATCCATCCCCCAAGGACCCCTTACTATGATAAAAAAATATACCACATTCACCAAAAACGGGTATTTGCTAATAGTGACTCTTTACTTCTAATTTTGCATTAATAATTGCTTCTTCAGTATTCCAATTTTGC
This sequence comes from Artemia sp. Qi Xiang Cuo, assembly GCF_049724085.1. NCBI lineage: Eukaryota > Metazoa > Arthropoda > Branchiopoda > Anostraca > Artemiidae > Artemia > Artemia sp. Qi Xiang Cuo. The sequence continues at coordinate 18,986,782 of NC_142801.1, forward strand.
TTCTTAAAAATTTGTATGTCGTGACATGTGTGCCCTTTTCTGATGAGTTGCTACAAAATTAAATTGAAATTACGAAAAAAAGACTCTCTCCTAAAAACACTCTTTTGGCCCTTATCCAAATCTTCCAACTAATTGATGGGTAAACATCAGTTCTGGTGTATGTTTAAATTAGGTGTAAGAAACGGTTTACGTATTTACTCGTGACTACGAAGTGTTAAGGTGGAAGTGATTTTAAATAATAATGCTGGCTATTATAGTCGATTGTGAAATTAGCAAGATTTTCTTACCACAAACAAAAAACTAATTAAAGTGCACCGGTTTTTGCTTTTTAAGTGTTTGTTTTAGAAATTTTTTAATTTTTTAAGTAATTTTTTTGTGTTAATTTGCGGCTGTGGTTTTTCTCTTCTGAATTTCTAGTATTGAATGTGTCTGATTGTTCTCATCTCTTGTTCCTACTATATTTTAAATCTTAAGCGTATTTTAAATCTAAATTATTGTTTGCAAAATGAAATAAATGAGCATGATGATAATTGGTTTTTCCTTTATGCTAAGATTTGTCAGTCTTTTATTCTCATCCGTACCCATTTAAAGGACGTAATGATTATGTTAATCATCATTTACTGCAGAATTTGATTTCAACTTAATTGATTTATGTATTTCATAGGATAATTTCGTATTATACTGAAGTTACGTAGTAATTTTGCTCGTTTTCAGTACATCTGGGAAAATTTTGGGTTTTTGTTAAAAATACTGAGAAAAAAATGTTTCTGTACGATACCCCATTCCCCTTTGACTGGGAACACCAATTGGGCTAGGGTGCATTCGCCATCTTACATTTTGAAAAATATCATATTTGGTGTTTTCCTTGAAAAACTTGCCCTGGAAACTGTGGTATCTTACTCCGAGATAAAAACCAAATTGTTATATATACAATTCAAAGTGTATAATTATGACTTGTATCTTCGAAAACCAAAATATTGGAGAAATCGGTTTGGCCACTGCTTAAACTAAACCAAAAAGCAGACCAAGGCTGTACCCAGGATTTTTTTTTTGAGGGGGTTTTACTCAAATATTTTTTTTCGAGGGGGGGGGGGTTACAAAGAAACCTCATAAAACACTTATAAAATTTGTTTATATCCATTTTTTTTACATTTTTACGAGTCAAACAAACATTTCGGGGGTGGGGGTTCAAACCCCCTGACCCCTCCGCTCTGGGTACGGCCTTGAAGCAGACAAACTACCATTCCTTAGAATTACAGATCTCCAAAAGTTCAAGGAAGTGCTACAAGAAAAATGGAAGTTCAATTGTTTTAGTAGTAAGTTTGACAACCGCTGTTTACGTCACTTTGCATATTTTTGGATACAATATAGACGTTGAAGTCTCTTTGGGGAAAAAAAAGGAAAAAATAGACATATCGCTGCTACCCCTGAGAAAAAGTGATTTATCTTTGTTTTAAGATAGAGGGGAGAGCGATCAAAACCTTCCAGTTTAGGGTTTTCGGCACTTTCGAAGGGTTTCAAGCTCTTTTTCAAGATTTACAAAAAAAAAAAATTCGTAATAAACTTTTAATGTTTTTGATTTTTTGATGATAATAGTTATCATTCCTGAATCAGCTTTAAGTGCGAAATTTTTCTCAAGAGACAGTTGTTTTTTTTAAACCCATTTTTAAACTTCGTTTAGCAAGGCCTATGTTTCGCTCTTTACTAGGTTCCATATATTAATGAAACCGTGATGATGCTGATTTGTTACATTTTATTTCTGACACCAAGCATGTCACCCCATACATGCAATTAGGGGAACGGTTGACCAAAACGGGAAGGCAACCTATCTGAGTAATTTTCTGAGTAATTGATTTGCGTTTGAATTTTTTTGGTTGACTAGGCGTAATTGGTGAACTCAGTTTGACTATGACTATATTACTATAATTAAACCAAAAAGGGTCCAAACCTATCTTTCGTTAGAATTACAGTATCATAATGGTAGTAATCAATCTGTTTCTTTTGGTACCAGCTTGCTGATCAGTTTTGTTTTTGTCAAAAGAGGACGGTTAAAAGAGAAGCATCCAGATCCTCGTTGATATTTCTCTGTGGTATCGATTGTTATAGCGTATTCAAACCTTGGCCAAATGTATTATGTAGTTTTTTTTGTTTTTTTTTTGTGCTGACTTTTTGCAGTTGTTTCACCGCTTTTTTTTTACTTATTACTAACTCATTTTGTTTATTGTGTGATATGATTGCTACTTATCCCTGTAAAAAGACCCAGGAACTAAAACATCAGTTGGACGCCCTGTTCGCCATCAATGGCTCAGGAGGATCTTTATACTTTACCTATTTTGTTTATTACACAAATTAATATACTTAAAGCAATAAGCTGTCAAGGATTCATGATTTTATGGAATTTGTTTTTATTAATAAAGCCAGAATGAGATTACTTCTAATTAGAATAAAAAAAATACAAACTCCAGAGTCTGAATTCTAAGGATCTTTAGTTTTTCTTTATACAGATTTTTGTTAGATCAATATAGACCAATATAAATTTTTTTCATACAGTATATTTCACGGTAGTCACTACGCAAAGACTGCTATCTATGCTGCTAGTCATTTGGCCAGTTTCATGAAAAATAAAATTTTAACATATAAAAATTTTCTATAGAAAAAATATGGAAAAAGACAATAATAGAAAAACCTGACCAATATTTTGAACCCATGTTAAGGATGATTGATTTTAGGTTATCGAAAACTGGGCCTGCTGGCGATGTGGCAAAGACCAAGCGAAAAAACAGGAAGTCCGTAAATGAGGTCGACAGAGCAATAAGAATAGTTTGAGAGGAAGTAGGAACTTCATTGAAGGGAGTAATGAGAAAAGCTTTGAACAGAGGGGAGTTGAGCAGAAGCGTGCGCAGCTTTGCTGGTTTCTGATGGTTTGGTGCTGCGATCAGTTGTCAGTAGTGCTAGTAGTTTTGGACTTAGATTTTGGACTCATTTGGACCATAGAATTTGGTTAAGTCAAGGCTTTTTGGTTAAGTTTTGGTTAAGTCCTCCCAATACTGGGGGGAGTTTGGGGTTAGAATAAATTACCAGACCAAAAATGATATTTGGGCGAAAGAAGTAGTCGCAACTTCTTTGTTTTCGTCGTTGATGCTTGCAAATTCAATAAAGGCCTTACGTAGAGTCTCAAACTTTGGCAGGGGTTGAGATTTAAGACTTTAGGAAATACATATCCCCTCCTTGAAGGAAGATCCACTGCTCTTCATAACAGTAGGTTTCCAACTATGTACTTGTACTTGAATCAGGTCACAATGCAGTTCTTCCTGGCACTAGGAGGTGACAGACGGTCACATTTTATTGGGTGCGGACAAGAGTAAAAGGGGTAACGATTTCAAGCCAGGAGGGGTCCAATCGGCGGCCGTATCGTCTGAATCCACAGATGGATTTGAGGACGGATTTGATAGTGTTCATTCAGGATTCGGCTGAATGATGCTTTTTTCCCAGCTTGGGAGGGGTTTGCAACGAAGTAACTTAGAAACAAAGGAGTTATCAGACCTGCGACAGCCATGGTCGAACCAAAGGAGACAGTGGTAAGGAATGACGGTTTCCTGATCAAACTTCTGTCCGCAACTTTATTTTCAAAACGTAACAAAACAAGTCTCGATTGAATCATTTTGGCCAATACAGCTTACAAATAAATGTCTATAACAACAATTCATTTCATATGGATTTCAAAAATATGTTTATGAATGAATCCCTACCTTATCGTAGCGTATCCTCAGAAACCTAGAGGTTTTATACGAAAAGTTTGATGATTTTAAGCAGATTGATTTTCTTGAAGTTTCTCCTCGATAGCCTTTCTGTTACTTAAAGGGTCAATTGCAATTTTTCAATTGAAAACTTCAGTTGTCCACTCAAATGAGCTCTTTCGATATTGCAGGTGTACTGGTTCCAAATGATCACTCGTGGAAAAAATAAACAAATACCTGGCGCCGTGATTGTCTGCAGTACCATTGAATATTATTGGAAAATAAAATTGACTGTGTAAGACTACTTTAAGATTCTGTTAAAAAAATATCCCATATTCTATCAATCGACAAGTTATTTATTGGCTACCAATTATGTATTAAGACAAAATACAAAGGCGAAGCACATAAGCACTTGGCATTGGGCCAAACTGTAAATTATCACTCACATCATAAACAAGGCCAAGTTTATATAAACTTTACAAATAGTCCATTTAATCACAATTGTTCATCAACAGAACATAAAAACCATCTGAATATTATTTTAACTTCTTGTTTCCTGTTTTACCCAAAGATCACTCTGAATTTTAGCTCTGAGCCATCATTATGTAGTATGCCATTAAAGTATAACTGATTATATTTATGGCCAGATTATTCACTTAATCTATATTAGTTTTGAAATATTAGTTTGAACCCTTCCAATATAGAAGAGGATGAACCTGATAAAACCCCACGCTCGAGGCATCAAGCTCTCCTATATACAAAAACATGCAATTTTATCTTTCTCGGGAGAAGCTAAAAAAGTGTAAAATATTCAAAGTTTGTACTTTTATTTGTTTTCCATTTATTGCAAATTTTTAATCAAAACAAAACATTTTATTACAGTTAGGAAGATAAAGTAAGTTCAACACTTTAAAAAAAAATCATTTATTTTAACACGCTAATTGAGGGGCTGAATACACCGAGTTGAAATTCAATACTTCGTGTGGTTCAGTGTTTTTGAAAATTAAATAGAGGACTAGTTTTATACATTTTAGCTTTTCACTTTTATCATTCAGCTTTTGTTGCTTCGTAGTGTCTTAAATTACATTTTCTTCAACCTTGGTTACATTTTTTCGTTCTTTCCAGTTTTTTTTTATTCCATAGTTACCACTAGTTACCATAGTTAGCTCTGTGTGAATACTTTTTGTGCATAATCATGTGTAATTCATTGTGCAGTTCTGGCTTATTTGTGCCTTATTAAAAAAGAAGCAAATCAAAA